>NC_133324.1:755751772-755919272 GCF_042186555.1 Aquarana catesbeiana
CTCAGCATCAGCAGCAGTCTTTAAGGGATCAGTCCCAAGAAATACATGGACTTGTACGTGGCTGGGAGGAGGTGGCTGCGGACCATGTCGTCCTTAGTGACCCAGAGGACTCCGGACCGAATGCCTCAGCAAACCTACGCTGCATGGCCTCCCTGATCCTGCAAAGCCTGCGTAAGGATCCTCGTATTCGTGGTATCAAGGAGAAGGACCAATACTGGCTGGCAACCCTCCTTGATCCACGTTACAAGGGTAAGGTTGTGGACCTTATCTTGCCATCGCAGAGGGAGCAGAGGATGAAACATCTTCGGGAGGCCTTGCAGAAAGGTCTGTGCAATGCGTTCCCAGAGGCTGGGAGGTTACAAACTCCTGTTTCCGGACAATGTGTTGCTGAGGCTTCGGTCAGTCAAAGAAGGAGCGGTGGAGAAGGTGGCCGTCTGACCGATGCGTTCAGACAATTTTTTAATCCGCAGCCCCAAGGTATGATCGGTTCCAGCAACCATCGCCAGCGTCTGTTTTACATGGTGCAGGAATACCTAGGGGCAAGATCTGACTTGGACACCTTTCCCACCGAAAATCCTCTGGGTTACTGGGTCTTGGGGATGGATCACTGGTCAGAGCTTGCACAGTATGCAATTGAGCTACTGGCCTGTCCTGCATCCAGCGTTCTTTCGGAACGCACATTCGGTGCTGCTGGAGGCTTTGTAACCGATCACAGGGTGCGTCTGTCCACCGACTCGGTCGATCGACTGACCTTCATAAAAATGAATCAGTCTTGGATCACCACCAGCTACCAAGCACCTGATGCTGATGTAACCGAATAATTTTTTTTGAAATCTCAGATCCCTTCAAAGACTGCCTATGCTGATGCTGAGTGACTATCCTGAGTAGGGATGAGCCGAACACCCCCCTGTTCGGTTCTCACTAGAACATGCGAACAGGAAAAAAGTTTGTTTGAACAAGCGAACACCGTTAAAGTCTACGGGACACAAACATGAATAATCAAAAGTGATAATTTTAAAGGCTTATATGCAAGTTATTGTCATAAAAAGTGTTTGGGGACCTGGGTCCTGCCCCAGGGGACATGGATCAATGCAAAAAAAAGTTTTAAAAACGGCCGTTTTTTCAGGAGCAGTGATTTTAATAATGCTTAAAGTCAAACAATAAAAGTGTAATATCCCTTTAAATTTCGTAGCTGGGGGGTGTCTATAGTATGCCTGTAAAGGGGCGCATGTTTCCCGTGTTTAGAACAGTCTGACAGCAAAATGACATTTCAAAGGAAAAAAGTAATTTAAAACTACTCGCGGCTATTGCATTGCCGGTCCGACAATACACATACAAGTTCATTGATAAAAACGGCATGGGAATTCCCCACAGGGGAACCTCAAACCAAAATTTAAAAAAAAAAATGACGTGGGGGTCCCCCTAAATTCCATACCAGGCCCTTCAGGTCTGGTATGGATATTAAGGGGAACCCCTGCCAAAATTTAGAAAAAAAAATGACGTGGGGGTCCCCCTAATGGATTTTAAGGGGAACCCCGCGCCAAAATTAAAAAAAAACGGCGTGGGGTCCCCCCAAAAATCCATACCAGACCCTTATCCGAGCACGCAACCTGGCAGGCCGCAGGAAAAGAGGGGGGGATGAGAGAGCGTCCCCCTCCTGAACCATACCAGGCCACATGCCCTCAACATTGGGAGGGTGCTTTGGGGTAGCCCCCCAAAACACCTTGTCCCCATGTTGATGAGGACAAGGGTCTCATCCCCACAACCCTGGCCAGTGGTTGTGGGGGTCTATGGGCAGGGGGCTTATCGGAATCTGGAAGCCCCCTTTAACAAGGGGACCCCCAGATCCCGCCCCCTCTGTGTGAAATGGTAAGGGGGTACAGAATTACCCCTACCATTTCACTAAAAAACTGTCAAAAATGTTAAAAATGACAAGAGACAGTTTTTGACAATTCCTTTATTTAAATGCTTCTTCTTTCTTCTTTCTTCTATCTTCCTTCATCTTCTTCTTCTTCTTCTGGTTCTTCTGGCTCTTCTGGTTCTTCCTCTGGCGTTCTCGTCCAGCATCTCCTCCGCAGCGTCTTCTATCTTCTTCTCCTCGGGCCGCTCCGCACCCATGGCATGGGGGGAGGCTCCCGCTCTTCTCTTCATCTTCTTCTCTTCTTCATCTTCTTCTTCATCTTCTTCTCTTCTTCATTTTCTTCTGGTAGGGGTACTTTTGTTAAAGGGGGCTTCCAGATTCCGATAAGCCCCCCACCCGCAGACTCCCACAACCACCGGCCAGGGTTGTGGGAATTAGGCCCTTGTCTTCATCAACATATGGACAAGGTGTTTTGGGGGCTACCCAAAGCACCCTCCCAATGTTGAGGGCATGTGGCCTGGTACGGTTCAGGAGGGGGGCGCTCTCTCATCCCCCCCTCTTTTCCTGCGGCCTGCCAGGTTGCGTGCTCAGATAAGGGTCTGGTATGGATGTTTGGGGGGACCCCACGCCTTTTTTTTTTAATTTTGGCACTGGGTCCCCCTTAAAATCCATACCAGACCTGAAGGGTCTGGTATGGAATTTAGGGGGACCCCCACATCATTTTTTTTTTAATTTTGGTTCGGGGTTCCCTGTGGGGAATTCCCATGCCGTTTTTATCAATTAACTTCTATGTGTATTGTCGGACCGGCAATGCAATAGCCGCGAGTAGTTTTAAATTACTTTTTTCCTTTGAAATGCCATTTTGCTGTCAGACTGTTCTAAACACGGGAAACATGCGCCCCTTTACAGGCATACTATAGACACCCCCCAGCTACAAAATTTAAAGGGATATTACACTTTTATTGTTTGACTTTATACATTATTAAAATCACTGCTCCTGAAAAAATGGTCGTTTTTAAAACTTTTTTTTGCATTGATCCATGTCCCCTGGGGCAGGACCCAGGTCCTCAAACACTTTTTATGACAATAACTTGCATATAAGCCTTTAAAATTAGCACTTTTGATTTCTCCTATAGACTTTTAAAGGGTGTTTCCACGGCATTCGAATTTGCCACGAACACCCCAAATTGTTCACTGTTCGGCGAACTTGCGAACAACCAATGTTCGAGTCGAACATGAGTTTGACTCGAACTCGAAGCTCATCCCTAATCCTGAGTAATTATCCTCTTCCTCCTCAATGATCACGCTGATAGCTTGTAAGAACATTTTTGGTTCTGGGCGCCACCACCAGTGCCTAAGGCCTAATTTTTCAGCCCCTGTTTAACAGGGGCATGTAATTACAATTTTTGATGCAATACTTTGCAGCAGGGCTCGTTTCTGTGTTCCAACTAGAGTATCTGTGAGGGGTTGCAGTGTTGTGGCACCAGCACCAGTGCCTAAGACCCAATTTTTCAGCCCCTGTTTAACAGGGGCGTGTAATTACAATTTTTGATGCAATACTTTTCAGCAGGGCTCGTTCCTGCGTTCCAGCTAGAGTATCTGTGAGGGGTTGCAGTGTTGTGGCACCAGCACCAGTGCCTAAGGCCCAATTTTTCAGCCCCTGTTTAACAGGGGCATGTAATTACAATTTTTGATGCAATACTTTGCAGCAGGGCTCGTTTCTGCGTTCCAACTAGAGTATCTGTGAGGGGTTGCAGTGTTGTGGCACCAGTGCCTAAGGCCCAATTTTTCAGCCCCTGTTCAACAGGGCCATGTAATTACTATTCTTGATCTAATATTTCACAGCAGGGCCCGTTTCTGCACCCACCAAGAGCGAGTGAGGACTTACAGTGTTGTGGCACTAGCACCACCACCACCAAAGGCCCAATTTTTCTGCCCCTGTTCAACAGGGGCATGTAATTACAATTCTTTATCTAATATTTCACAGCAGGGCCCTGTGAGGGCTTACAGTGTTGTGGCCACAACAACACCTAAGGCCCAAATTTCTGCTGAGTATATAGGGCAGGCCCCTACTTTCAAACATCCAACTTACAAACGACTCCTACTTGCAAACGGAAGGAGACAACAGGAAGTGAGATGAAATCCTAGGAAGGGAAATTCTCTCCTGTAAGAGTTAATATGGGAAAAACGTTTCTCCTTTCCACTGATGCTTTATCACCAATCCTTGTTTCACAAAAAAACCCAAATTTTCAAAAAACATTTGTCATTGGGACAAAAAATGAGGTGAAATCTTCTGAAGAGGAGCACAGACAGCAAAACAAATGTCACAGGGGTGATAACCCTTCCCTATGTTTTCCAAAAAGCTTAAAATAGATTTTTTGGCTGGAGCTAAACACGTTAAAAATGTACCAGTTCAAAATTACAAACAGATTCTACTTAACAACAAACCTACAGTCCCTGTCTTGTTTGCACCGCCTGTATACTGCTGTTCAGAGTATATAGGGCCTGGTGGCCCCACGCCTTTCCTTTTTTTAATTTAGGTGCGGGGTTCCCCTTAATATCCATACAAGACCCAAAGGGCCTGGTAATGGACTGGGGGGTAACCATGCCGTTTGTCTCACTGATCTTCATCCATATTGCCAGGACCCGACATTACATTAAAGCCGCAAGCAGTTTTAAATGACTTTTTTTCCTTTAAAAATGACATTTTGTGCAGGGACTGTTCCAATGCATGGGAAACACGCGCCACTTTACAGACATACTATACACACCCCCCAGGTACGATATTTAAAGGAATATTTCACTTTTTTTTAACTTTAAGCATCATTAAAATCACTGCTCCCGAAAAAACGTCCGTTTTTAAAAGTTTTTTTGCATTGATACATGTCCCCTGGGACAGGACCCGGGTCCCAAAACCCTTTTTAGGACAATACTATGCAAATTAGCCTTTAAAATGAGCACTGTTGATTTCGAACGTTCGAGTCCCGTAGACGTCAATGGGGTAACGTTCGTGCAAATTTTCGGTCCGTTCGCAGGTTCTGGTGCAAACCGAACCGGGAGGTGTTCGACTCATCCCTATTCCCTACGCTGAATCTCGAAAAACACCTTCTGTGCTTCTTTGATGCAGAGAAGGCGTTTGATAGAGTTCACTGGGGATATATGAAGGCGGTGCTGCACAAATTTGGATTTCAAGGTCAATTTCTTTCCGCCATACTAGCTCTTTACTCAAACCCCTCAGCACAGGTCCTCACCTCAGGTTTACTGTCAAAAAACTTCATAATATCGAATGGCACCTGCCAGGGTTGTCCACTCCCTCCATTTTTAACCTAAGGATGGAACCCTTGGCGGAGGCCATCCAATCACATTCCCACATATCAGGCTTCAAATTTCAACAGAAATCACATGTAATTAAACTTTTCACAGACAATGTCATACTTCTCCTTTCCAATCTTACTATCTCACTGCCATTCACCCACGATACCCTTAATCTCTTCAGCACCCTCTTATACTTCAAAGTCAACTTCAGTAAATCCTTAATCCTAGACCTTGGAATTAATCACCACGCTCACATGCACTTAAAACAATTGCTTCCTTACACTTGGGCAGAAAATTACATCCCATACCTAGGTATTTTACTGATGGCAAAAATGTCCCTTTTGGCAGAGACCAATGTCAAACCTCTTCTCTAAGACATTCATAAAACCCTAACCTGTATAGAAAAAACTGAACTATCCTGGGCGGGGAAAATCACCTCCTTCAAAATGCTGGTCCTCCCAAAAATTTTGTGCATATTTCCTAAAAGACTACTACTGGGCCAATATGTTAGCACAAATCAAACACTGGTTTATGTCCCCCTCTGAACCTCTCTGGGTGGGCATCGAGGCTGCCATTGCTAAAGCTCCCAACATGAAACGTCAACTGTTGGCTGATGCGTGGAAGCCAATTTCTTTATCCAAATATGTGTCCAAAAACTTGTAGAGAAAAATGGGACTCTAATTGTGACTCGGAGGAGTATAAACAAAATGAGATACAATATATTTATACAAGAGCAATCACATTTTTATTATTTAAAGAACAAAGTTTAAAATACATTACAATCTTGGTAATTCATTTTGAGTTCAGGGATGTGCTGATTTCCAACAAATTATACAAGGAATGGCCTACGCGTTTCGCGGATATTCCACTTCGTCAGGGCCTTGCGGATAGCACAGATGAAACCGTCATGTGAATTCTACAAATAGAGTCTTAATTAGTAACATATATCATATGATTAGTATATAATAATAACATACATGTGTTGATCTGTTTGTCTTTACATGGATTCATATCTAGAAATATATACATTGCAACGAATATTAATAAAAAAAATTTATATTAAAAAATATTGCACATATAAACACAATTTTAATTTCGATATATACCCATTGGTGTACAGTCATGTTTTGCCTTTAGTGGATTTAGTATGGAAAATCAAGTAGATAGAATTACATATTTATGTGACAATCTAATAAAATGCAAAATGCGAAGTTTTAATGACATGCCCCTCAACTCACCGAAAAGGACCGCACATGGAGAACACCGGCTCAGTGGGACAGAGGAGGCCTGGGAGCCTGTGGGAATACTCCTCCCCACCTGGACGGACGAAAAAGGAGGGGCCCCTAAACATGCAGATGGTTGATAGGAGGTAGTGAGTTCAGTGATCAAAGGAAAAAAAAAAAAGGAACGATAGCTCCTAGGGCAAGAGAATGTATATTGAAGATTACTCACCAAGTAAATATACTGGGATTAGACCAAACCTAATCGAAAGGTTATTTATGATTATGATGAAAGGTGATGTATATGTGAGCTTTAAAACACGTCCCAGAGTGGATAAGAGGGCACAGTTTACAGCTGATGATAGTCTAATCCAAACAAACAAAAAAAGGGAATTTTTTAGTCTAAAAGGAAGGGCTGCTAACAGAGAAAAAACAAAAGGGAGATCAAATACCTGCGATCTAGTACCCAAAGTCTCTCCACCACGTTCCTCACAACTGGGGGGATGAGCCGCTTTGGAAAGACTGAGGGATATCATCCTATAAAGAGAAGCCGAGCTGCCATAATTAGTCCTGGGAGGTGTGTGTGGGAGGAAGGATTCCTGGAGTTGCTCGAGTCGCCCGGATAAGAAATCCGGAGGGACCAGAGCAAGTCCATCTATACACTGAATGCCGTGGGTAGTGCATGCTGAAGGAATTGCATGCAGAAAACCCCGATCCACATCCTGATAACTCCACAGTCCAGATAGAACGAAGGGGGGAGGATCGCTATGCCTCCCCGGCGTGTGGAGGAAAGGGGCGGGACCTGGACGGCATGGTGTCTGGCCAGCGCTGGTGGATTTGTGTGGGCGACGCTGCATTCCACAGAATGAGGAGGGGCCGTACACTCATCAGCTTAGAGGCCGTCAGGTGTCCCCCCATTGGTGGATCTGTTTAAAACGCCTGTGGGGACTTGGTGAAATCACCAAGAAACTGTCAAATGTATAGCCATCTATGAGGATGGCCCATTGGCAGACCCCGTAGGCAGTGAATAGACATGGGCATGGCCAAATGCCTCACGAGTCAGGGGTCACTTCCAGGAGCGGTCCAGAGCAGGGGGCAAGGGAGCACATCAAATAAATAAATAAATAAAAGGAAAAAAAGAAAATAAACAAGTGCATAGTTAGACAGGATAAATGGGGGGGGGGGGAACAACAAATTTCAAATGAAAACAGGCAAAAAGTGCATGGATCGAATCATAGTGTTATAAGAAAGGGGCATAGCTGATCGCATCATTCATTCCTGGTGTATGTGTTGCCCTTATTTTAAAAATCCACTTAGCTTCTATTTGAAAGATTCTTTTGTCAAAGTTTCCTCCGCAGATGGGGGGTGTACGCGGGCCAATACCTGGAATTTCAAGGATTTGGTACTATAGTCATGGCATTCCGCAAAATGCCTGGGTATTGGTTTCTCAATGACACCTAACTGTATATCTGCAGCGTGTTCTTTAATTCTTCTCCAAAAATTTCTCTTGGTCTTACCTACATAATGATTGCTACAACCGCATGTTAACAAATACATGATACCAATGGTGTCACAATTAACGAAATGTTGCATATGTAGATGTTCCCCTGTGGGCAGTGGTGTATTTAGGTTTTGTGCTGCCCTAGGCCTGACTAAACTCATGCACCCCTAATTTAAATACGACCCACCCTTCCTGTCAAGGCCACACCCCTTCCTATTTAAGACACGCCCTGTCATCTGTAAACCACACCCCTTCCTCTTTAGGCTCCACTTTTTCTTTTTAGAGCTCTTTTTAGAGCTCCACCTCTTCCTCTCTGTATTAGCACAAAAAAAAATTACACACCATTCACTCCATACTTGCATCAATCACTCCATCATGAAACTGAGATGATGATGTTTTTAATAACTTAGATAACTTTAATTAACCTAAAATATAGATATAAACTGAAATAAGTGCAAATTGCAATCAATCCATCATGAAACTGGCATGATGATATTTTTAATAACTTATGTAACTTTAAACTAATATAGAACTATTTTAAACTGAAATAAGTGCAAATTGTTGAATCAGAGGATGCCAAAATCAAACTAAAGTGGCTTTCGCCGAACTCTCTGTGTGGCAAAGCTGTTGATAAGCTCATTGTAGTCCAAAGATTTTGTGAGTTCTGACTCAATTGCCAACACAGAGAGTGAGTTCAATCTTTCCTCTCCCATTCTGGATCGCAAGTAGTTCTTTACACGTTTCAAAGTTGAGAAAGAACGCTCAGCTGAGCAGTTAGTTGCTGCTGTGCATAAAAACATTCTGAGAGCAATGTCCACATTTGGATAAATACTTTGCAATTCTCTCTCTCTTATCACTTGGGACATATCTAGAACAGAGGTATGTTCTACAGCAGAACTTAGGAGATAGGAACGAAAGTGGAGGCACTCATCAAAAAAGCACTCCTGTTCCAAGTCTTTGCTGTAGGAAGTACAAAGCTCTGTAACATTTTTTAATATTGCTGATGGCTCAATTTTTGTGAGGTCCGTAATAAATTTAAACTTTCTAAAGAAAGAGTCGTATGCAGTTTTTCTTCTCTCAAGTTCAGCAACCAAGTTGTCACAAATGACATAAAAGGTGTTGATCCGGAACTTTTCTTGAGCTTCCTCTTCTTGCGTCTTGCCGGAAGTTGCTGAGCTTTTCCTCGCTTGAATACCTTTCCTTTTAATCTCGTAATTCTTCACACTTGATTTTTCTATTGCTGTAGCTTCGTAAGTAAGGAATATTTCTCTGGTGTCTCGAACAAATTGGATCAGTGACTCATATAGCTCCACCACAATTCCAACATCTATAGCAATACTTTGGATTTTTTTGCTAACTGCACCAAACCTTTAGAGGATAGTACCCCACAAACCACTCATAAGTGCAGTCTCCAGACGTTGCAGCTTATTCAGTAGACCTTCTGCTTCCTTGCACGTTCCTGGTGACTCTGCTGTATTTTCCTTAATTGTTGTTAAAGCTTGGATTACTTGAGTCCAGTTCCGATTTAAGCTCCGACAGGCATCTTCTCTGGCTGACCACCGTGTGTCAGATAGTCTCTTTAAAGCTAGAGTGTTAGGCACAGATGACAAGTGCTCTTGTAAAATCTCCCATCTGTGAGTAGAAGAAGTAAAAAAGGTATAAAGGTACTGTAGGAGACAAAAGAATGCACAGGCTTCTTTGCAACTTTCAGCAGCATGCTTTCCTACTAGGTTTAAAGAGTGTGCAGAGCATGGAATGTACACAGCAAGTGGGTTTCTTTCAAGAATTCTGGCTTGCAAGCCTGTATAATGACCCGACATATTGCTTGCGCTGTCATATGACTGACCACGACAGTTGGCAATATCAAGGCCATATGACTTAAGAGTGGCAAGGACCACTTCAGCCAGTTGTTCCGATTTATGTCCAGGATTTGGAATGAAGCGTAGAAAGCGCTCAATGGGTAAACCATCTTCCTTGACATACCTTAAGATGAAGGCCAGCTGATCCGTGTGGGAGCTATCAGGTGTTGAATCGATACTGATAGAAAAATACTTTGCAGCCTTTGCCTCTTGAACTATCTGCTTTGTAACATTATCAGCCATTAGCTGAATGAACTGCTCACATGTAGCAAATGAGAGATAGGATGTGACTCCTTTTCCTGCATTGCCATAATGGGCAATATGTTCGGCTATAAATGGGTCGAATTCTGAAAGAAATTCAAACATCATCATATAGTTTCCGTTGTGTGTGGAACCAAAACGGTCATCTTAGCCTCTGAAAGTAAGCCCTCGAATGCCAAGTGCCTTAACAGCAGCAACAACCCTTTTTAAAACATTTCTCCAATATTGGATTTCATCAGAGAGCTGTTTTGTAAGTCGCTCATCAATTCTCCCCGATATACATGTTCTTGATTTTAAAGCAAGCACGCAGGATTTGTGTTCAGCTGAATGCTCATGTTCATTTAATCGTGCTGTGCCATTTTTCCAGTCATTGAAACCACTCTCTGCCAACTGGGATTTGCCACCAAAGAAGCGGCATGGAGCACAAAACACTACTTTGCTTTGGGAGTAAACCAAATAGCTCCTTTGTTGTTTCTCTCCATTAAAATTGTTTTTTTGAAACAGGTGTTTAGTTAGCACCCGAGCTTTGTCAGTATAGAGCCTTCTAGACTGTGTGAAGTCCAGATTCTCATTTTGTACTATTCCATGTTTAGCCACATGGTCTCGGGTAGAATCATTTAGAACCCATTCAGCAGGGTCAGAGCTCACGCCTAATAGTACAACAGGATCATCAAATTCTTTTGAACTTGAAGGTCGTTCTGCACCAGATTCATAAGCCTCAGTTTCACTGATAATACTGCTGGTTGCTTCTGAAGTATCATAACTGCATGTAGCTACTACATCATCAGTTACATCTTCCTCCACCTCCTCACCCTGCTCAGTACTAGAAGGAGCCACAGGTTTTGTGAAAAATAGATCAATTTTTCCTGTCTGTTTAATCTCCTTGGTTTGTTTGTCACGCCTAATTTTTGCATTTTTTCTGTACTCTGCTCCGCTTAGCCTTTTTCTCCCATCACTCATGGCTGTTAAGGCCCAACTACACAGCAAACCACTAATGGTGACAGGATCACTCCTTTTTTCCAGGCAAGATACCTGCGTAGCTCTCATCTACATATAAAAAGAAACACAGACATGGGTGGTACCATATAGCTACTATCAATATATTGTTAGCCAACCACTAAGGGTGGTAAAGTATAAACAAACACCTACAGCCTGCCTCAAAGTGATGAGTCCTATCACTCTCAGACAGACTGTACATGCTGAGATCAGTGAGATCTCAGCATGTACAGATGCCCAGAGCTTCTCATGGTTGTGACAGCAAGTCACAACCAAGCCTTAAAGTGATTATAAAGTCTTGTTTTTTTTTCCATAAAAATAACAAACATGTTATACTTTCCTGCACAGAGCAGCCCAGATCCTCCTCTTCTCGGGTCCTTCTGTGCTCCTGGCCCCTCCTTCCTGCTGGGTGCCCCCAACCAGGTTGCTATGGGGGCACTCAAGCCAAGTCACAGCTCCCTGTGTCCATTCAGACAAGGAGCCATGGCCCGACCCTGCCTCCTCTCTCTCTTAATTGGCTGACTGACTTTATTTGACAGCAGCAGGAGCCAATAGCACCACTACTGTGTCTCAGCCAATCAGGAGGGAGAGTCTCGGACAGCCGAGACACTCGTGGACATTGCTGGATAGAGATGGGGTATAGAATGTATACTTGCATAGTATACATAGTATGCATTAAGATAAAAAAAAAACATCTGCCTTTACAATCCCTTGAAGTGGTAGCTGACAGCTGTCTCTGGGCTAACTGCCTATTACCTGGATGCCCCTGCAGTGGGACAGCCAGTAATAGCCATAGATCAGATAGCCATTATGACATTTAATCACTTTCACTATCTAATATGAATGGCAAGCCAATTTTAAACTATGGCTTGCCATGTCCACTTCTGGCAAAGAAGTTTAAGACCCTTTCCACACTGACAGCACTCCACGTTAGTAGTAAAGCGCTGCTAGTTTTAGCGGTGCTTTACCGTCATTTTAGCAGCGCTATTCGGCTGATAGTGGGGCGCTTTTAACCCCCGCTAGCGGCCGAAGAAAGGGTTAAATTCTCCCGCAAAGCGCCGCTGCCCATTGATTTCAATGGGCAGGGAGGTTAAGCAGAGGTGTATACACCGCTCCAAAGATGCTCCTTTCAGGACTTTTTCTAACGTCCTGCAAGCGCACCACCCCAGTGTGAAAGCACTTGGGCTCTCACACTGGGGCTGCACTGGAGCTGCAGGGGAGGCATTTTTCAGGCGCTTTACAGACGCTATTTTTATCCCTTTAGCACCTGAAAAATGCCCCAGTGTGAAAGGGGTCTTAATTAAAAAAATCAAGTAAAAATAAATAAATAAATATTTTTGCTGTTACTGCTGTAAAATTGAATACCTTATGGTCATTATCTGCAGCTGAGCTGCAGTTAAATTCAACTAAAAAACAATCAATAATATATATATACTGTACATAAATACCTGTACATGATTCTGCACTTCTGGGTCTGGGATGCAGACACGTGTGGCCCTGGCAACCCGCTCCCACTGTGATTGAGCACAACGGGAGCCAATCAGCGGTTCTGGTGAACTCAATGTCCGCCGGGCCCACCGATCGCTCAGGAGAGAAGCAGAACGACGGTCTGTCAGTAGGGAAGGCATACCTCCCAACTTTTTACGATAGGAATGAGGGATACCTATCAGCACTGGGAAACACTTTCTGAATTATAAAAAGTGTATTTTATATACAATTATAGAGATCAGACCAAAATGAGGGACAAATGTGGAGGACAGAGGGACAGAGGAACATTGCTCCAAATCAGGAACAGTTGGGAGCTATGGGAAAGCAGGAACACAAGCACATCCCACACAGTGTGCAAGCACATTTTAGACACACATTTAACCCTTTGATCGCCCTGATGTTCACCTCTTCCCTACACAGTGGTGTAGTGACTGGTTAGCACTTTCGCCTAGCAGCAAAAGGGTCACTGGTTCCAATCCCAACCATGACATTATGATTTACATGCCTGGAGTTTGCATGTTCTCCCTGTGCCTGTGTGGGTTTCCTCCCACACTCCAAAGACATGCTGGTAGGTTAATTGGATCCTGTCTAAACTGGGCCTAGTATGTATATGTATGAATGTGAGTTAGGGACCTTAGATTGTAAGCTTCTTGAGGGCAGGGACTGATGTGACTGTACAATACAGCACTCAACATTTTAAGTCCTGAGACACTAACCAGGCCTTAAGAGTTACTCGCTGCCACTTGGCCCACCCAATCCCTACCCTGCCCCGCCGCTAAACACGCCCTTGTAAATTATCTCATGAAATTACACTGTTAAATGTTTTACATAGAATTAAGTTCCAAAAATAAATTTAACAACAACTTTAACAATATCAACATAAAGCATAAAGCAGTACCCATCAGTGCAGCCTCATCAGTGCAGCCTCATCAGTGCAGCCTATCAGTGTGGCCTCATCAGGGGTCACCTGTGCAGCCTATCAGTGCAGCTTAAGAGTGCTGCCATATTAGTTTCATAATATCACAGCTTAATAGTGTATATAAATTATGTACAGATTATAGCATGGAGCACTTTGCAGTACATGAACTGCCTCCGCCAATTAAATTACGTGCACCCGGTCTGGCCAGTCACTGGCCATTTTTTTGCCGTCCCCCTGCAAAGTGTCAACCTAGGCCTGGGCCCTGTTGTCCTAGGCCATTGATGGCGAACCTTGGCACCCCTGATGTTTTGGAACTACATTTCCCATGATGCTCATGTACTCTGCAATGTAGTGGAGCATCATGGGAAATGTAGTTCCAAAACATCTGGGGTGCCAAGGTTCACCATCACTGGCCTAGGCTGACAGACAGCACTGTCGACAGTACCACCCTGTGAGGACAGACCAAAAGTACTTGTATTATGCACATACATTGGACATAAAGGCATTTACATATTCTTAAGAAGCAATAAAAAACATGTACTCCACAACTTCTGAGGCTGCAGATACTGCAATGAAATTGACCTTCAGCCCAGGTTCAGACTGATGCGGTGCGTGGGGAACCACAAGAGATTTGGAGAGGAATCGCACCGCATTCCTGTTCAAATCACATGTCATTCTTTACAGTGCAATTTGAACCCATTCATTTTGTATGTTTCAAATTGCACCGCACCCGCACAAAAAGGTACATGCACCTTTTTTTGCCATGCTGAAATCAGACACCCATGCAGTCCAATTCAGCAAGTCGCAGTGCGTTTTGTAAACAGCTTTTGTGGTGTCATTATTTTAACATAGATGCCTGCAGCGGTTTGCATGAACGGAGTGCGACACTGATGAGGTGTGGAAAATGCACAGAAATTGCTGCAAATACTACAGTGGCAGCAATTGATGGGCACAGTGGCTGCGTTTGATGGCACAGAGGTGGCAATTGATGGGCACAGTGCTGCGTTTGATGGCACAGTGGTGGCAATTGATGGGCACAGTGGCTGCGTTTGAGGGCACAGTGTTGGCAATTGATGGGCACAGTGGCTGCGTTTGAGGGCACAGTGGTGGCAATTGATGGGCACAGTGGCTGCATTTGATGGCACAGTGGTGGCAATTGATAGGCACAGTGGCTGCGTTTGAGGGCACAGTGGTGGCAATTGATAGGCACAGTGGCTGCGTTTGAGGGCACAGTGGTGGCAATTGATGGGCACAGTGGCTGCATTTGAGGGCACAGTGGTGGCAATTGATGGGCATAGTGCTGTGTTTGATGGCACAGTGGCGGCAATTGATAGGCACAGTGGCTGCGTTTGAGGGCACAGTGGTGGCAACTGATGGGCACAGTGGCTGCGTTTGATGGCAAAGTGGTGGCGATTGATGGGCACAGTGCTGTGTTTGATGGCACAGTGGTGGCAATTGATGGGCACAGTGCTGCGTTTGATGGCACAGTGGTGGCAATTGATGGGCACAGTGCTGCGTTTGATGGCACAGTGGTGGCAATTGATGGGCACAGTGCTGAGTTTGATGGCACAGTGATGGCACAGTGGTGGCAATTGATGGGCACAGTGCTGCGTTTGATGGCACAATGGTGGCAATTGATGGGCACAGTGCTGCGTTTGATGGCACAATGGTGGCAATTGATGGGCACAGTGCTGCGTTTGATGGCACAGTGGTGGCAATTGATGGGCACAGTGCTGCGTTTGATGGCACAGTGGCGGCAATTGATAGGCACAGTGGCTGCGTTTGAGGGCACAGTGGTGGCAATTGATGGGCACAGTGGCTGCATTTGAGGGCACAGTGGTGGCAATTGATGGGCATAGTGCTGCGTTTGATGGCACAGTGGCGGCAATTGATAGGCACAGTGGCTGCGTTTGAGGGCACAGTGGTGGCAACTGATGGGCACAGTGGCTGCGTTTGATGGCAAAGTGGTGGCGATTGATGGGCACAGTGCTGCGTTTGATGGCACAGTGGTGGCAATTGATGGGCACAGTGCTGCGTTTGATGGCACATTGGTCAGTGATGGCAATTGATGGGCACAGTGCTGCGTTTGATGGCACAGTGGTGGCAATTGATGGGCACAGTGCTGAGTTTGATGGCACAGTGATGGCACAGTGGTGGCAATTGATGGGCACAGTGCTGCGTTTGATGGCACAATGGTGGCAATTGATGGGCACAGTGCTGCGTTTGATGGCACAATGGTGGCAATTGATGGGCACAGTGCTGCGTTTGATGGCACAGTGGTGGCAATTGATGGGCACAGTGCTGCGTTTGATGGCACAGTGGCGGCAATTGATAGGCACAGTGGCTGCGTTTGAGGGCACAGTGGTGGCAATTGATGGGCACAGTGGCTGCATTTGATGGCACAGTGGTGGCAATTGATGGGCACAGTGCTGCGTTTGATGGCACAGTGGTGGCAATTGATGAGCACAGTGGCTGCGTTTGATGGCACAGTGGTGGCAATTGATGGGCACAGTGCTGCGTTTGATGGCACAGTGGTGGCAATTGATGGGAACAGTGCTGCGTTTGATGGCACAGTGGTGGCAATTGATGGGCACAGTGCTGCGTTTGATGGCACAGTGATGGCACATTGGTGGCAATTGATGGGCACAGTTCTGCGTTTGATGGCACAATGGTGGCAATTGATGGGCACAGTGCTGCGTTTGATGGCACAGTGGTGGCAAATGATAGGCACACAGTGGCTGCGTTTGATAGCACAGTGGTGGCAATTGATGGGCACAGTGCTGTGTTTGATGGCACAGTGGTGGCAATTGATGGGCACAGTGCTGCGTTTGATGGCACAGTGGTGGCAAATGATAGGCACACAGTGGCTGCGTTTGATAGCACAGTGGTGGCAATTGATGGGCACAGTGCTGTGTTTGATGGCACAGTGGTGGCAATTGATGGGCACAGTGCTGCGTTTGATGGCACAATGGTGGCAATTGATGGGCACAGTGACTGCCTGCATTACTAAAGCTGACTGGGTATACAAGATAAATTTGACTCCTCACACACACTAAATTCTTTTATATATATCCAGGACCTGGGCCGGGGATAATTCACTCATTCCTTACCTGAGCCGTTCCCGCTGCTGTCCTCCTCTCTCTCACTCCTCCTCCTCTGGGCTCTCTGGCAGTGGTTACAGAGAGCTCCGTCCATCTCCCGAGAACGTGTAATGCCGCGCGGAGGCTCCGCCTCGCCCCGTGGTGATTTAAGCTACCAGTAAGTGGCAGTACATTGTGCACCACAGGTATTGGCCAGCCAGTGACACTGATGGTCACTCACGGTCCAGTGTATGGGGGCGGCAGTCACTCCCCCCCGCCAAGTACATGCCCGGCAAGTGCACAACTGCACATGACATAGCAAGGCAAGCTGCGGGACAGGAGGCTGTATATGTGCGGGAGCCGGCCGCGGTAGGCTGTATATGTGCGGGACTTGAGGAGTACGGGTGGGGGGGTTTCGTGCGGGGGGGGGCGGCAAGAAGCTGCCGCCGCCCCGCAAAGTGCCGCCCTAGGCCTAGGCCTTGTCGGCCTAGGCCAAGACAGAGCTTTGCCTGTGGGTAGAACAACGTTATTCCCAGTTATAATATATTTGCAGAACTCGCATATGCCGCATTGGAAAGTACCTTGTGGTAAATTACCGCATGGGTCTTTAGATCCCTGTGGCATAAAATGGCTAGAGACTAAGATGTCGCGTAGTGATTGGTTGCGTTTATAAATGACATGCGGTTCAGGTTCTACAAATAATCTTAGAGTGGGGTCATCACTCAAAGGGTGCCAGTGGGTATTTAAAATACGTTTGATGATTTGAGATTGATTATTGAATTTTGTGATTGGACGAATACCCTGGGGCTGTGATAGAGTTCCCTTCTCACCTTGGAACAGTAAGAGGTCTCGTGGGCTGTTACTTGCATTTTGAAATGCTTTTTGAGACATATCTTGCTGTATCCACTGTCCAAAAAGCCTTTCTGTAGTTGAGAGGCTTGAATTATAAAATCGTCCTCATTGGTACAATTCTGTCGGGCCCGTAAGTATTGGCCTTTAGGGATGGAGCCAATTAGATGTGACAGATGAGCGCTTGTGGAGTGTAACAGGGAATTGCCTGCAGTGTCTTTCCGATGTAGATTGATGGTGATGGCTCCCTCCGTGTCTTTATGTATGTTCAAATCGAGAAATGAGAGAGTTTCTCTATGCCAATTGTAGATAAAAGACAGATTGTAGTTATTATGATTGAGTTACTCCACAAACTCCCCAAGGAGTTCTGGGGTCCCTGTCCATAGAATCAGGATGTCATTGATATACCTGCACCACACTAGGGTGTGATGCAGGTATATCAAGGAAGCATTCAAGGAGAAAACCTCACGCTCCCACCCCCAGGTACGGGTTGGCGTAGGATGGGGCACATTTAGTCCCCATCGCCACACCTTGTACCTGGAGGTAGTGGGAGCCATCAAATGTGAAGGCATTGTGGGTCAAAAGGAAGTGCAGCATTTCTATTATGAATGCATTGTAGGGGATGGTATCAAGGTCTCTTTCATTTAGAAAGGTTGAAATAACTGCAATACCTTTGTCGTGAGGAATGCTGGAGTAGAGGGCCTCTACATCAATGGATACAAGAATGGTGTCAGCAGGTACAAATAAGCCTTCCAGGGCCATTAAGACATGAATAGTGTCTTTTAGATATGTGGGTAAGATTTCTACATGGGGGCATAGGTAATCATCTATTAGGGAGCTGGCTTGAAGGGTAAGGCATCCTATCCCCGAAATGATGGGCCTGCCTGGAGGTAAGGCTAAGGATTTATGGGTTTTGGGTAACACATAAAAAGTGGGAGCTATGGGATGTTGAACTTTTAAGAATTCTCGTGTATTTTTGGAAATTAGATTTTTTGAAAAGGCTCCATCTATGATCCTGAGGAACTCCTGTTGGTAGTCGTGGATTCTGGATGGAGAAATCCGACTATACCAAGAGGAGTTCTCCAGGATCTTGTAACACATGGCCATGCAACCCTCTGTGGTTTGAATGACCACATTGCCCCCCTTGATAAATGGTTTAATTACTATGTCCTCTCTTTTTTTAATTTGATTGAAAGCTACTCTTTGCGTGTGCGTTAAGTTGGTTTTTGTTGGTATGATATTCATTTTTTTTAATATCTTGAGTAGTACGATCCACAAAAAGTTTGAGGTTAGGATTGGAAAAGGTCGGAAACTTAAGTGATTTACTTTTATATTCGGGTGGTGTGAACCCTGGGGGTGCACAGTCCTCTGTATCAGTTAACATTCGGTGCATAATTGCGGGATCGTCCCAAACACCACCCTCCCTTTCCAATTGTGTTAAGATTTTCAACATTTTATAGTCCATGCGGGACCATTTAGTCTCAGGGTTTGTTTCTATTTTATTGGTCTGGTTATGCCAAAAAGTTTTGAAATTTAACTTCCTGGCAAACAAGTTAATATCTTTCACAACCTCAAAATGATTAACGTACCGTGTAGGACAAAAATTAAGCCCAAGACCTTGAATTTCCAATTCTGTGTCAGTAAAGGTTTGTGAGGTAAGATTAATTACATCAAATGTATTGGATCGTGTTATGTGGGGCGAGTGATGAATTGATCTATATGGCTTTGTGATGCATGAGGTGGTGGCTTGAGAGTCATGGGGACTTTTTCTTTGGAGGCCGGTGCCCGAAAATGTGATGGTCTAGGTTGCTTGGGGGTGGCTCCTGAAGCTGCCCCACTAGAGTTTGGTCTATCTTGCATGTCTGGGGGGGTAGGGGCAATGTCCTCCCCATCAGACATAGGGGGTGTTTTCCTTTTGGATGCCTGGATACAATTCATCTCTGAATGCTTTTGGGGGGGACAGGGGCGATTGGTCCCATATTAAGAGTATGGGGCTGAAAGCCCCGATGTGTGTAATTGGTTTGAGAGTGAACAGATGAAGATCAGAGGCGTTCCCATCATTGGTTTGCCTGAATCGATTGAAGTTTCCTCTGTTTAGTGTGTTCCATTTATAAGCCCTTCCAATTTTGAAAGCTACTGAGTCTTTTGCGAATTTTGTATCTTTGTTTTGTATAAGTGGTTTATTATATTCGTCCACATATGTTTTTATTTCCTCTTCAGATGAGACGAAAATGTCCGTCTCCTGGAATGGGTGGAGTTTATTTTGTATACTATGTATTTCGGCATCAAGTTTTTTGTTTTCTAGATTGTAATGTTCCTTCAACATTCTCATCATCTTTAGTGAACACGTAGTAAGATTTTCTTCCCATTTTGTTCGTAATTGACTTCGGGGGTTTTTTAATGTGGGGAAAACCTGTATCCTCAAACCAAGGGGTACTACTTTGTTGTCGATGTAGGATTGAAAGAAGTGACTATGCCAATAGTATCTGGATTTATGTTCTAGAAGTTTTTTCAAATGAGCAAAGAGGCCTGTGATTTAATTAGTTTCAATGTTATCCCCTAATGCTGTGGTTTTAATCTTATTAATTTGGACAACCCATGCGCTGCTGCAATAGTTGGCCATAATGCAATACAGAGGGGGAGGAGGGAAAAACGGGGGGGGGGGGAAGAAAAAAAAAAGAAAAAGGAAGGGTGTGGAGCTGGTAGAAGAAAAGGCAAGAAGAAACTTAAGGGTTTGTATTTACACCTAAAATGGGTTTTTATCATGTGACTATTGTTTTTAATTACAATGATTTAAATAGTAGAAATTATTAAAATCTTAATCAACTTTAAACATAAATGATAATAGTTAATAAAGAAAGAGTTATGTTCCATGTTAACCCTTAGGGGTAAAAAAGGGGGGAAAAAAGTGGTGTATTGAAACACCTAGTAAATTTATTTATAGGAGTGGGTTTAGCTTGGAACACTAATACTCCTACAGAGGCACCATCCCAGAAAGATATGTAAATATGCGTCCAAAAACTTGTAGAGAAAAATGGGACTCTAATTATGCCTCGGAGGAGTATAAACAAAATGAGATACAATATATTTATACAAGAGTAATCACATTTTTGATTTTCCATACTAAATTCACTAAAGGCAAAACATGACTGTACACCAATGGGTATATATAGAAATTATCATTGTGTTTATATGTGCAATATTTTTTAATATAAATTTTTTTATTAATATTCATTGCAATGTATATATTTCTAGATATGAATCCATGTAAAGACAAACAAATCAACACATGTATGTTGTTTGCATCATTATGTATTCATACTAATCATATGATGTATGGTACTAATTAAGACTATTTGTAGAATTCACATAACGCTTTCATCTGTGCTATCCGCAAGGTCCTGACGAAGCGGAACATCCGCGAAACACGTAGGCCATTCCTTGTATAATTTGTTGGGAACCAGCACATCCCTGAACTCAAATTGAATTACCAAGATTGTAATGTATTCCAAACTTTGTTCTTTAAATAATAAAAATGTGATTACTCTTGTATAAATATATTGTATCTCATTTTGTTTATACTCCTCCGAGGCACAATTAAAGTCCCATTTTTCTCTACAAGTTTTTGGACACATATTTACATATCTTTCTGGGATGGTGCCTCTGTAGGAGTATTAGCGTTCCATGCTCACCCCACTCCTATACATCAATTTCTTTATCCGTCCTCCCTCCAACAACCCAAGCCTCAATATTAGCATGGAGTCATTTACTTTCCCAATCACAACATGACAGCTCAATCTCCACGCTTAGACTCCCAATACAAACTTTAGAAATACTGCTCCCTTACTGCTCTGTTAACCAATGGAAAGAAAACGGTATTGAGTGGGTAGATGAACTTATGGAGCAAGGGTCCCCTAAACCATTTGATTCCCTACGGACTGAACCCAATATCTCTAACTCGAGTCACTTTCTATATAGGCGTTAGGGATGAGCCGAACACCCCCCGGTTCGGTTCGCACCAGAACCTGCGAACGGACCGAAAGTTCGCACGAACGTTAGAACCCCATTGACGTCTATGGGACTTGAACGTTCGAAATCAAAAGTGCTCATTTTAAAGGCTAATTTGCATGGTATTGTCCTAAAAAGGGTTTGGGGACCCGGGTCCTACCCCAGGGGACATGTATCAATGCAAAAAAAACTTTTAAAAACGGACGTTTTTTCGGGAGCAGTGATTTTAATGATGCTTAAAGTAAAAAAAAAAAAAGTGAAATATTCCTTTAAATATCGTACCTGAGGGGTGTCTATAGTATGCCTGTAAAGTGACGCGTGTTTCCCGTGTTTAGAACAGTCCCTGCACCAAATGTCATTTTTAAAGGAAAAAATCTCATTTAAAACTGCTTGCGGGTTTAATGTAATGTCGGGTCCTGGCAATATGGATGAAAATCAGTGAGACAAACGGCATGGGTACCCCCCAGTCCATTACCAGGCCCTTTGGGTCTTGTATGGATATTAAGGGGAACCCCGCACCCAAATTAAAATAAGGAAAGGTGTGGGGCCACCAGGCCCTATATACTCTGAACAGCAGTATACAGGCTGTAGGTTTGTTGTTAAGTAGAATCTCTTTGTAATTTTGAACGGGTACATTTTTAACGTGTTTAGCTCCAGCCAAAAAATCTTTTTTAAGCTTTTTGGAAAACAAAGGGAAGGGTTATCACCCCTGTGACATTTGTTTTGCTGTCTTTCCTCCTCTTCAGAAGATTTCACCTCACTTTTTGTCCCAATGGATTGGAAAGCATCAGTGGAAAGGAGAAATGTTTTTCCCATATTAACTCTTACAGGAGAGAATTTCCCTTCCTAGGGGTAGATTTCACTTCCTGTTGTCTCCTTCCGTTTGCAAGTAGGAGTCGTTTGTAAGTTAGTTGTTTGAAAGTAGGGTCCTGCCCTATATACTCAGCAGAAATTTGGGCCTTAGGTGTTGCTGTGGCCACAACACTGTAAGCCCTCACAGGGCTCTGCTGTGAAATATTAGATCAAGAATTGTAATTACATGCCCCTGTTGAACAGGAGCTGAAAAATTAGGCCTTAGGCACTGGTGCTGGTGCCACAACACTGCAACCCCTCACAGACACTCTAGTTGGAATGCAGGAACGAGCCCTGCTGCAAAGTATTGCATCAAAAATTGTAATTACACGCCCCTGTTAAACAAGGGCTGAAAAATTGGGCCTTAGGCACTGGTGCTGGTGCCACAACACTGCAACTCCTCACAGACACTCTAGTTGGAATGCAGGAACGAGCCCTGCTGCAAAGTATTACATCAAAAATCGTAATTACACGCCCCTGTTAAACAGGGGCTGAAAAATTGTGCCTTAGGCACTGGTGGTGGCACCCAGAACCAAAAATGTTCTTACAAGCTATCAGCGTGATGATTGAGGAGGAAGAGGATAATTACTCAGGGATAGTCACTCAGCATCAGCATAGGCAGTCTTTGAAGGGATCTGAGATTTCAAAAAAAATTATTCGGTTACATCAGCATCAGGTGCTTGGTAGCTGGTGGTGATCCAAGACTCATTCATTTTTATGAAGGTCAGTCGATCGACCGAGTCAGTGGACAGACGCACCCTGTGATCGGTTACCACGCCTCCAGCAGCACTGAATGTGCGTTCTGAAAGAACGCTGGATGTAGGACAGGCCAGTAGCTCAATTGCATACTGTGCAAGCTCTGGCCAGTGATCCATCTTCAAGACCCAGTAACCCAGAGGATTTTCGGTGGGAAAGGTGTCCAAGTCTGATCTTGCCCCTAGGTATTCCTGCACCATGTAAAACAGACGCTGGCGATGGTTGCTGGAACCGATCATACCTTGGGGCTGCGGACCAAAAAATTGTCTGAACGCATCGGTCAGACGGCCACCTTCTCCACCGCTCCTTCTTTGACTGACCGAAGCCTCAGCAACACGTCCAGAAACAGGAGTTTGTAACCTCCCAGTCTCTGGGAACGCGTTGCACAGACCTTTCTGCAAGGCCTCCCGAAGATGTTTCATCCTCTGCTCCCTCTGCGATGGCAAGATAAGGTCCGCAACCTTACCCTTGTAACGTGGATCAAGGAGGGTTGCCAGCCAGTATTGGTCCTTCTCCTTGATACCACGAATACGAGGATCCTTACGCAGGCTTTGCAGGATCAGGGAGGCCATGCAGCGTAGGTTTGCTGAGGCATTCGGTCCGGAGTCCTCTGGGTCACTAAGGACGACATGGTCCGCAGCCACCTCCTCCCAGCCACGTACAAGTCCATGTGTTTCTTGGGACTGATCCCTTAAAGACTGCTGCTGATGCTGAGTGCCAGGCTCCACCTCCATACTGACACAATCTTCCTCCTCCTCCTCCTCTTCCTCCTCGTCCTCTTCCTGTGTGATCGGCGGGCACGCAGGAACACTGTCTGGATAAAGGGGGCCTTGAGAGCTAAGGAAGTCCTCCTCTTCCTGCCTCTGTTCTGCCTCAAGTGCCCTGTCCATTATTCCACGCAGCGTGTGCTCCAACAGGTGGACAAGGGGGACAGTGTCACTGATGCATGCACTGTCACTGCTCACCATCCTCGTGGCCTCCTCAAATGGTGACAGGACAGTGCATGCATCCCTGATCATGGCCCACTGGCGTGGGGAAAAAAAACCAAGCTCCCCTGACCCTGTCCTGGTGCCATAGTCGCACAGGTACTCATTGATGGCCCTCTGCTGCGTGTGCAGCCGCTGCAGCATGGCCAACGTTGAGTTCCACCTGGTGGGCATGTCACAGATTAGGCGGTTCTTGGGCAGGTTAAACTCCTTTTGGAGGTCCGTCAGCCGAGCACTGGCATTATATGACCGGCGGAAATGCACACAGACTTTCCTGGCCTGCCTCAGGACATCCTGTAAGCCCGGGTACCTGCCCAAGAACCGCTGCACCACCAAGTTAAGGACGTGAGCCAAACAGGGCACATGGGTCATTTGTCCCTGTCGGAGGGCAGAGAGGAGGTTGGTGCCATTGTCGCAAACCACCACTCCTGCCTTAAGTTAGCGTGGCGTCAACCACCTCTGAACCTGCCCCTGCAGAGCTGACAGAACCTCTGCCCCAGTGTGGCTCCTGTCCCCCAAGCACACCAGCTCAAGCACCGCATGGCATCTTTTGGCCTGCGTACTTGCGTAGCCCCTTGAACGACTATGGAGCACCGCTGGTTCCGAGGAAGAGGCCATGGAGGAAGAAGAAGAGGAGGGGGTGGAGGAGAGAGGTGTGTCACAATCATTAGCATTTTGGAGGCGTGGTGGCGGAACAACCTCCAACACTACTGCACCTTGTCCTGCATCCTTCCCAGCTGCCAGCAGAGTCACCCAATGCGCCGTGAAACTTAGGTAACGTCCCTGTCCATGCCTGCTGGACCATGAGTCAGCGGTAATATGCACCTTACCGCTGACCGCCCTGTCCAGCGAGGCATGGACATTGCCTTCCACATGCTGGTAGAGAGCCGGAATTGCCTTCCGTGAGAAAAAGTGGCGTTTGGGTACCTGCCACTGAGGAACCGCACATTCCACAAACTCACGGAAGGGGGCAGAGTCTACCAACTGAAAAGGCAGCAGTTGAAGTGCTAGCAATTTTGCCAAGCTAGCATTCAACCGTTGGGCATGTGGATGGCTGGGAGCAAACTTCTTTCGGCGGTGCAGCAGCTGGGGCAGGGAAATTTGTCTGGTACAATCTGACGTCGGTGTACCAAAATCAGATTGCCCACAAGTACGTGGCTGTGACACACCTAATTCTACACCTTCATTCCTCTCAGTGCAGGTCTCAGAGAGGACTGAAGGTCTAGTGGGGTTGGAAATCTCAGCTGATGAGGAGCAAGCAGAGGTTCTCTTTGTTCTTTGGTGTGGGTCTTTTAGATACGCTTGCCAACGAACTGCATGGCAGGTCAACATATGTCTGGTCAAGCATGTGGTACCCAAGCGGGAGATGTTTTGGCCACGCGAGATACGCTTGAGACATATGTTGCAAATAGCAGCGGTGCGATCTGATGCACTCGTCTCAAAAAAGGCCCACACCAAAGAACTTTTTGAATAATGCGCAGAGACTGCAGCGCCCTGCACATGTGGAGCTTTGGGGTGTGATGCAGTCAATGTGCTGCCCTTAGGCTGGCCCCTGGAGGGCATCCTGCCTCGTTGGTGATGTGCCGCTTCCTCCTCCTCCTCCTCCTCCTCCTCCTCCTCTCTCCTATCAGGCACCCACGTTGAGTCAGTGACCTCATCATCCCCTCCCTCCTCATCACTGGAGCAAACCTGGCAGTATGCTGCAGCAGGGGGAGCATGACTGCCAGATTGCTGTCCTTCTTGGGCACCCCCTCTGTCCGTGCTCGTGTTACTGCCTTCATCGAGCTCAGTATCATCATCAGAGCCTTCCAAACGCTGGGCATCCTCCTGGAGCATGTACCCAACACTGTGGTCAAACAGTTCGAGGGACTCCTCAAGAGGACATGGTGGGGCTAGGGAAGGAGTCACTGATGACATTGAGCCAAGGGAAGAGGCCGCTGCTTTGCCAGACAAAGTACCCTGGGCATGGGTGAGAGAGGATGAGGAGGATGAGGACGGCTTGGTCATCCACTCGACCAAGTCTTCCGCATGTTGCGGCTCAACATGGCCAGCTGCCGAAAAAAAGGCCAAGCGTGTCCCATGGCCACGTGCTGATGAGGATGCACCGTCTCCACGACCAGCACTAGACACAGAGCCTGCTTGCCCTCTCTTATTGGCTTGTGACTGTCTGCCTCTCCTTCTTGGCCTTCCAGACATACTAATGGCCTGTAGCTGCACTAAGCTGGGATATATATATATATATATATATATATATATATATATATATATATATATATGTACTGATACTGCAGCTAGCAAAATCAACTGCCTGCCTGTAGTATGAGAACACCACCAACCTTCTACAGGTAGCTTTAGCTGAACACTGTGAGGTGGATGCACCCCACTAACTTGTAGGTTTAGCTGAACACTGTGAGCAGGGCGCACCCCACTAACTTGTAGGTTTAGCAGAACACTGTGAACAGGACGCACTGCACTAACTGTAAATAGTCTAGCTGCCTGACTGTGGTACTAATAGGATCAAAAGAACACCAGCAATTTTCTTTAAAATACTGTAACAAGACAAGCCTGCCTGTCAGTAAGAAGATAACAGGAACGGATCTAGCTGAACACTGTGAGCAGGACGCACCCCACTAGCTTGTAGGTTTAGCTGAACACTGTGAGGTGGACGCACCCCACTAACTTGTAGGTTTAGCTGAACACTGTGAGCAGGACGCACCCCACTAACTTGTAGGTTTAGCAGAACACTGTGAGCAGGACGCACTGCACTAACTGTAAATAGTCTAGCTGCCTGACTGTGGTACTAATAGGATCAAAAGAACACCAGCAATTTTCTTCAGGTAGCTGTATTTACTGTAACAAGACAAGCCTGCCTGTCAGTAAGAAGATAACAGGAACGGATCTAGCTGAACACTGTGAGCAGGACGCACCCCACTAGCTTGTAGGTTTAGCTGAACACTGTGAGGTGGATGCACCCCACTAACTTGTAGGTTTAGCTGAACACTGTGAGCAGGACGCACCCCACTAACTTGTAGGTTTAGCAGAACACTGTGAGCAGGACGCACTGCACTAACTGTAAATAGTCTAGCTGCCTGACTGTGGTACTAATAGGATCAAAAGAACACCAGCAATTTTCTTCAGGTAGCTGTATTTACTGTAACAAGACAAGCCTGCCTGTCAGTAAGAAGATAACAGAAACGGATCTAGCTGAACACTGTGAGCAGGACGCACCCCACTAGCTTGTAGGTTTAGCTGAACACTGTGAGGTGGACGCACCCCACTAACTTGTAGGTTTAGCTGAACACTGTGAGCAGGACGCACCCCACTAACTTGTAGGTTTAGCAGAACACTGTGAGCAGGACGCACTGCACTAACTGTAAATAGTCTAGCTGCCTGACTGTGGTACTAATAGGATCAAAAGAACACCAGCAATTTTCTTCAGGTAGCTGTATTTACTGTAACAAGACAAGCCTGCCTGTTAGTAAGAAGATAACAGAAACGGATCTAGCTGAACACTGTGAGCAGGACGCACCCCACTAGCTTGTAGGTTTAGCTGAACACTGTGAGGTGGACGCACCCCACTAACTTGTAGGTTTAGCTGAACACTGTGAGCAGGACGCACCCCACTTACTTGTAGGTTTAGCAGAACACTGTGGGCAGAACGCACTGCACTAACTGTAAATAGTCTAGCTGCCTGACTGTGGTACTAATAGGATCAAAAGAACACCAGCAATTTTCTTCAGGTAGCTGTATTTACTGTAACAAGACAAGCCTGCCTGTCAGTAAGAAGATAACAGAAACGGATCTAGCTGAACACTGTGAGCAGGACGCACCCCACTAGCTTGTAGGTTTAGCTGAACACTGTGAGGTGGACGCACCCCACTAACTTGTAGGTTTAGCTGAACACTGTGAGCAGGACGCACCCCACTAACTTGTAGGTTTAGCAGAACACTGTGAGCAGGACGCACTGCACTAACTGTAAATAGTCTAGCTGCCTGACTGTGGTACTAATAGGATCAAAAGAACACCAGCAATTTTCTTCAGGTAGCTGTATTTACTGTAACAAGACAAGCCTGCCTGTCAGTAAGAAGATAACAGAAACGGATCTAGCTGAACACTGTGAGCAGGACGCACCCCACTAGCTTGTAGGTTTAGCTGAACACTGTGAGGTGGACGCACCCCACTAACTTGTAGGTTTAGCTGAACACTGTGAGCAGGACGCACCCCACTAACTTGTAGGTTTAGCAGAACACTGTGAGCAGGACGCACTGCACTAACTGTAAATAGTCTAGCTGCCTGACTGTGGTACTAATAGGATCAAAAGAACACCAGCAATTTTCTTCAGGTAGCTGTATTTACTGTAACAAGACAAGCCTGCCTGTTAGTAAGAAGATAACAGAAACGGATCTAGCTGAACACTGTGAGCAGGACGCACCCCACTAGCTTGTAGGTTTAGCTGAACACTGTGAGGTGGACGCACCCCACTAACTTGTAGGTTTAGCTGAACACTGTGAGCAGGACGCACCCCACTTACTTGTAGGTTTAGCAGAACACTGTGGGCAGGACGCACTGCACTAACTGTAAATAGTCTAGCTGCCTGACTGTGGTACTAATAGGATCAAAAGAACACCAGCAATTTTCTTCAGGTAGCTGTATTTACTGTAACAAGACAAGCCTGCCTGTCAGTAAGAAGATAACAGAAACGGATCTAGCTGAACACTGTGAGCAGGACGCACCCCACTAGCTTGTAGGTTTAGCTGAACACTGTGAGGTGGATGCACCCCACTAACTTGTAGGTTTAGCTGAACACTGTGAGCAGGACGCACCCCACTAACTTGTAGGTTTAGCAGAACACTGTGAGCAGGACGCACTGCACTAACTGTAAATAGTCTAGCTGCCTGACTGTGGTACTAATAGGATCAAAAGAACACCAGCAATTTTCTTCAGGTAGCTGTATTTACTGTAACAAGACAAGCCTGCCTGTTAGTAAGAAGATAACAGAAACGGATCTAGCTGAACACTGTGAGCAGGACGCACCCCACTAGCTTGTAGGTTTAGCTGAACACTGTGAGGTGGACGCACCCCACTAACTTGTAGGTTTAGCTGAACACTGTGAGCAGGACGCACCCCACTTACTTGTAGGTTTAGCAGAACACTGTGGGCAGGACGCACTGCACTAACTGTAAATAGTCTAGCTGCCTGACTGTGGTACTAATAGGATCAAAAGAACACCAGTAATTTTCTTTAAAATACTGTAACAAGACAAGCCTGCCTGTCAGTAAGAAGATAACAGGAACAGATCTAGCTGAACACTGTGAGCAGGACGCACTGCACTAAATGTAAATAGTCTAGCTGCCTGACTGTGGTACTAATAGGATCAAAAGAACACCAGTAATTTTCTTCAAAATACTGTAACAAGACAAGCCTGCCTGTCAGTAGGAATATAACAGGAACGGATCTAGCTGAGCACTGTGAGCAGGACGCACTGCACTAAATGTAAATAGTCTAGAAGATAACAGGAACGGATCTAGCTAAACTGAATACAGTGTATATATATATATATATATATATGCAACACCTGGGATGCATATATATACACAATACACTTTAAGTGCAGCTAACTGACTGACTGTCCTGCCTAATCTAGCTAACTCAAATGAAATGACACTGTCTCTCTCTCTCTCTAAGCACACCAGAACACACTGCACAGGGCCGCCGTGCAGGCGGCCTTATATAGTGTGGGGCGTGTACTAAATCCCCTGAGCCATAATTGGCCAAAGCCTCCTTGGCTTTGGCCAATTATGGCTCTCTGTTAAGGCGGCGCTGTGATTGGCCAAGCATGCGGGTCATAGTGCATGCTTGGCCAATCATCAGCAAGCAATGCACTGCAATGCCGCAGTGAATTATGGGCCGTGACGCGCCACACGAATTTGGCGCGAACGGCCCATATCGTTCGCAATTCGGCGAACGATCGAACAGCCGATGTTCGAGTCGAACATGGGTTCGACTCGAACACGAAGCTCATCCCTAATAGGCGTGTTACCTCTTTTCTAGCCAAAAATCCCCCACATTGATTACAATAGATTCACGAGTGTGGCATTTTTACACAGCTACCAACGAAAATTGTAAAGGCATCTCTCTTCTTTATAATACACTTCAACTCAAACAAAAATTCATTAAAACTCTGCCCATGTTGTCCTGGGAAAAGGATTTGAATAGTGTCTTTGGTTCCGAACAATGGACCATAACGTCCAGGTATAACTACACTGCTTCTCATTGCATTAACCATTGGGAACTTACTCAGAAGGTCCTGGTGAGGTGGTATAGAACTCCATACCAACTAGCCAAAATGTTTCCTTCCCATTCCACACTATATTGGAGAGATTGTGGCATCTCTGGCACAATCCTTCACATATTCTGGCAATGCAAGAACCTGTTTAGCTTCTGGAGAAAAATCTTCTGCATTATAGCAGATATCACCGGAATTCTGCAAACCCCAGAGACAGTGCTGGCAATCCTCCATCTAGGTATAGACAAATACCCTCTGACATTCCACACAGTAGTTATCCATATCCTAATTACTGCAAAACTAGTTATAGCCAGCACTGCAGAAGCACTTACTCTCCTAACCCCTCAGAAGTCATAGCACAGGTCAACCTCCACTACCATTATAAAAGGCTTATCACTATAAGAAAAACCTCTTGCTTAGCTTTCGACAAAAATTGGAAATGTTGGAAAGAATGGTACAGGTGGTAAATCACAAATTGTGGTTAAGTTATCTCCCTTCCTTTCTCTCTTTCTTATCCTCTCTCTCTCTCTCTTTCTCTCTCCCTCGCCCCTTTCCCCATCTTTACTTATCCTTTCTTAAATGTAAGCCCTCTGTTACAAATAATCGTTCTCTCTGCGCCCTGTGTGGCAAATAAATCTTCTGTTTTTTTTTTTTTTAACCTGTTTATTCACAGTGCTGTACTATCTGTTATGTACACACCTTGTACCGAGGGTTTCTGCTGTTCAGGGATCATACTCTTACCAGGATTCAAAAGATGGCTGCTTCTGCAACAGAAAATCTAAATCAAGTTGGTTCTATTAAAATTACAAAATTTATTCAATACACTATACCAATAGAGGCAAAGCCTCCCGAAATCAACAAGGTGCAGACAGTATAAAAGTGCATACAAATTCACGCATCATACTTCCCGGGCCCCCTCCATGGGAGGGATAACCCCGAAAGAAATCGATGCATATGAACACACAAAAAATGAGGACAACACATATACAACGCTACACAAACATTTAAACAGAATACCCCACCACAAAAAAACACACAGAAAGTCCAGACACCAGCTTGTTCATATTCACAGGAAAACTGCCCCGCGACAAAATCGCATTTAAAATATACTTTACCTTATTTCAATAAGGAAAAAATATTGTGCAGATTTCCTGTGAATAGCCCCCGGGGGAGAGATAAAAGATTATACTTAAATCTTCCCCTAAAATAAATAAAGTTGGTATGAAATTAATGGGATGGATCTCACTGACTGACTCTTGATTTTAAAGGCCTGTGCTGATTTCAATACTGAAGGAGAATGTCCTTAAGTTGCCAGAAATAATATCCTCAGGTGGTTATCAATAAATTTTTTGGCCAGAAACAAAAAATGTCTCCATACATAATCTCTTAACCCCTGAGAAAAGTCCTTCTGAATGGTGATCAGATTATCATAATGGGTGTGGGCACAACAGCCGGTTGCCGATAACGGCTCTGAATAGGGAATATGGTATAATGTCCCGTAACCAAGAGTACATCCGCAAAGCGGCTATTGGATCGCAGACAACCAAAGGTGGATTCAATTACTTCAGTGTGTTGGTTAAGAGTCCCAAACCAGGATGATATTAATTATATTTTCCGACGGAAAATGTGCGATCGAAGCTTGTTGTCGAAAATTCCGACCGTGTGTGGGCTCCATCGGACTTTTTCCATCGGAATTTCCGACACACAAAGTTTGAGAGCAGGCTATAAAATTTTCCGACAACAAAATCCATTTGCGTAAATTCCGACCGTGTGTGAACAATTCCGACACACAAAGTGCCACGCATGCTCAGAATAAATTCTGTGACGGAACTGCTCATTCTAGTAAAATTAGCATTCGTAATGGATATAGCACTTTCGTCATGCTGCAACGTTTTAAATTGCTTAATGCAGCGCACTCTCTTCTTCTTTATAATGCTAGAAGAATGAAGTTGTTTTGCTACTCATATTCACACAGAGTTCTCACAAACTTCTTTCTTTATTATTTATCATGCTTTCATCAATATAATATTTTGATTTTTTTTTTTTTTTATGTTTTTAGATTTTGTATTATTTTTTTTTTATTTTTTTTAAATCCTGATCTCCCGTTATTTTTTTAATTATTTTTTTTTAACTCCAAAATAGTTTTGGGTGTGTTTTGTGTGTCAAGTTACCACAAAACCATTATTATCTTGTATTATTTAATTTTAAGGAGGTTGCTTGGTATTGGTGTCTCTTGTTAATTTCACATTGTATTTTTGAAATGTACCTGCCTCCTCACAAACAAACTGTCCTTTTTGAAGAAAAACACATAGGCGGGTATAATAGAAAAAAAAATACCTTTATTAAGGGGTCATAACCAAAGAAAGAGGGAGGCAACGCTGGAGAAACTGCAGAAATTGGCGAAGCCTTTGGCCCCCAGGGCACACATCAATTATTTTAATGCAAAATTGGTGTCCTAAGGAGTCCTTATATAAGGGAGTACAATCTGGTCCAGAAGTCCAAGAGATCATGAACAGCAGCAGATGACCTATATGTCCCCAGGCTGTGGTTATACCAGATCCTGCATCTTTTGTCAGACTAGACTGAACCCAGGTCATCACTCTCTGGTCTTCCTTAGATGCTTCCTTCCAGGCTGTGGCTCTGGTGTTGGAGGTGTGGCCGGAGGAGGAGGAGGACCTAGAGGAGGAGGAGGAGGACCATGGTTGAACTCACAAACGTGGCTTTGGCTTGTGAGTTGGCCCCTCAACCCCTTATTTAGGTCTTGTAAGATGATATACTCACATATTAGAAGTTGGCCCTCCTCCATTTCCAGCATTTTGCAGGCTGTAATTTATGCAAAGTCCTCTTGAACACTGTGGGGGGTTCTGAGGGCCGCAGTAGCCTTCCAAAATAGGCCAATTGCTGCCTTCTTCATTTTACTCCTCTTCCTGCCACTTTTTGGTTGAAGGCGGAGGGGAGGGACCTGGGTATCAGGCAGGCTACTGGGCCCGGCCACCTCCTGGCTGAGACTTTCCTGTGTATGAAAAAGGGACATAGTTTTAATTTTTGGTTCATCAATCACACACAATTTTCATCTCATGACTGTTGCAAATTGAATGTTAATAAATAGAAAAGACTATCATTCTGAGGCCAGCATTTTTCATTCCCGTCACAATCATTTGTGGCCACTACTGTCTATTGATATGTAAAACACTTTGTGAAATCAGTAATTAGAAATCCAAACTAACATAGATTTAACATCATTAATTTGACCAACAGAAATATTTTGAAGAATGCTATACCTGGCTCAAGCTGGGCTCCTCTACATGTTGCTGCCTGGAAGGTCCAGGTTGGGCGTCATAAGCCTCAGCTGAGGTGGAAGGAAGCATGGAAGGAAGAGTGGAGAGTGCTGGCCTGGGTTCAGTCTGGCCTGCCTAAAATTCAGTCTGTCATAGTCCCACAGCCTGAGGACATAAATCTCATCTGCAGCCCCTGATTTTAAGGAATCCTGGACCTTCTTGCTCTCCCTTAGATAAGTACCCCTCATGCCACCAATTAGGGCCTTCAAATAGGGGATGCCTGCCGTGCGGATCACCGGCTTCACAAATTACAGCAATTGATCCAGCACTGCCTTCCTCTTTGTTTTATTGTTATAATGTGGGTGGTTTACCTGCCACAGACAGGGCAGCTCCCTGAACATATTAATGAATATTGGCATAAAGTCATGATCATTGAATAGATCCATTTTCTCTGCAAGACACAACACAAGACAAACCCTAATGTCAGACTAAACTCTCCTAATCTTGTCCCAATATAGGTCTCAATCTATAAGCAGTATAGGCCCAAGTTCAAATGGTACCTTCGTTATCACGATCGTATACTCCTTCCTCCGCTAACAGAACATACGTACGACGCACGCGTGTTACGCTTTATATACACTGCGCATGCGTGAAACTCCACTCACCCCTGACGTTCTTTCTAGTCTATTCCCCGCCCCTTCTTATTCGGCGCAGTGGGGAAGAGCACATGGCGGAGACACAACAGGTGCATGATAATTACAGCAACGAGGAGGAGGAGGAAAGCCCAGAGCCAGAAATGTCACAATCCTGGAGGAGAAGATTTAAGGCCTCAAATATGGCCTTTGTAGAGATGGTGGAGGTGGTGGACATATTGAAGAGGGCCGACTATGGCAGGAAGTATGGACCTTACCACAACCCAAATGTGAGAAATAGGGATGAGCTTCGAGTTTGAGTCAAACTCATGTTCGACTTGAACATTAGCTGTTCGCAAGTTCGCCGAACAGCGAAAGGGGACATGGATGAATGCAAAAAAAAGTTTTAAAAACGGCCGTTTTTTCAGGAGCAGTGATTTTAATAATGCTTAAAGTCAAACAATAAAAGTGTAATATCCCTTTAAATTTCGTAGCTGGGGGGTGTCTATAGTATGCCTGTAAAGGGGCGCATGTTTCCCGTGTTTAGAACAGTCTGACAGCAAAATGACATTTGGAAGGAAAAAACCCATTTAAAACTACCCGCGGCTATTGCATTGCCGACAATACACATAGAAGTTCATTGATAAAAACGGCATGGGAATTCCCCACAGGGAAACCCCGAACCAAAATTTAAAAAAAAAAATGACGTGGGGTTCCCCCTAAATTCCATACCAGGCCCTTCAGTTCTGGTATGGATATTAAGGGGAACCCCGACCAAAATTTTTTTAAAAAAATAACGTGGGGTTCCCCCTAAATTTCATACCAGACCCTTTAGGTCTGGTATGGATTTTAAGGGGAATCCCGCACCAAAAAAAAAAAAAAAACGGCATGGGGTCCTCCAAAAAATCCATACCAGACCCTTATCCGAGCACGCAACCTGGCAGGCCGCAGGAAAAGAAGGGGGGACGAGAGTGCGGCCCCCCCTGAACCGTACCAGGCCACATGCCTTCAACATTGGGAGGGTGCTTTGGGGTAGCCCCCCAAAACACCTTGTCCCCATGTTGATGAGGACAAGGGCCTCATCCCCACAACCCTGGCCGGTGGTTGTGGGGGTCTGCGGGTGGGGGGCTTATCGGAATCTGGAAGCCCCCTTTAACAAGGGGACCTCCAGATCCCGCCCCCCCTGTGTGAAATGGTAAGGGGGTACTTACCCCTACCATTTCACTAAAAAACTGTCAAAAATGTTAAAAATGACAAGAGACAGTTTTTGACAATTCCTTTATTTAAATGCTTCTTCTTTCTTCTATCTTCCTTCATCTTCTTCTGGTTCTTCTGGCTCTTCTGGTTCTTCCTCCGGCGTTCTCGTCCAGCATCTCCTCCGCAGCGTCTTCTATCTTCTTCTCCTCGGGCCGCTCCGCACCCATGGCATGGGGGGAGGCTCCCGCTCTTCTCTTCATCTTCTTCTTCATCCTCTTCTCTTCTTCCTTCTTCTCTTCTTCTCTTCTTCATTTTCTTCTCCGGGCCGCTCCGCATCCATGCTGGCATGGAGGGAGGCTCCCGCTGTGTGACAGCATCTCCTTGTCTGACGGTTCTTAAAAAATGGGGGGCGGGGCCTCCCGGTGACCCCGCCCCCTCTGACGCACGGGACATGACGGGACTTCCCTGTGGCATTCCCCGTGACATCACAGGGAAGTCCCGTCAAGTCACCGTGCATCAGAGGGGCGGGGTCACTGGGTGGCCCCGCCCCCCCTTATTTAAGAACCGTCAGACGAGGAGACGCCGTCACACAGCGGGAGCCTCCCTCCATGCCAGCATGGGTGCGGAGCGGCCCGGAGAAGAAAATGAAGAAGAGAAGAAGGGAAGAAGGAAGAAAAGAAGAGGATGAAGAAGAAGATGAAGAGAAGAGCGGGAGCCTCCCCCCATGCCATGGGTGCGGAGCGGCCCGAGGAGAAGAAGATAGAAGACGCCGCGGAGGAGATGCTGGACCAGAACGCCGGAGAAAGAACCAGAAGAGCCAGAAGAACCAGAAGAAGAAGAAGATGAAGGAAGATAGAAGAAAGAAGAAGCATTTAAATAAAGGAATTGTCAAAAACTGTCTCTTGTCATTTTTAACATTTTTGACAGTTTTTTAGTGAAATGGTAGGGGTAAGTACCCCCTTACCATTTCACACAGGGGGGGGCCGGGATCTGGGGGTCCCCTTGTTAAAGGGGGCTTCCAGATTCCGATAAGCCCCCCGCCCGCAGACCCCCACAACCACCGGCCAGGGTTGTGGGGATGAGGCCTTTGTCCTCATCAACATGGGGACAAGGTGTTTTGGGGGGCTACCCCAAAGCACCCTCCCAATGTTGAGGGCATGTGGCCTGGTACGGTTCAGGGGTGCGCACTCTCGTCCCCCCCTCTTTTCCTGCGGCCTGCCAGGTTTCGTGTCCAGATAAGGGTCTGGTATGGATTTTTGGGGGATCCCACGGCGTTTTTTTTTTTTTTTTGGCGCGGGGTTCCCCTTAAAATCCATACCAGACCTGAAGGGCCTGGTATGGAATTTAGGGGGACCCCCCACGTCATTTTTTTTTTTTTAATTTTGGTTCAGGGTTTCCCTGTGGGGAATTCCCATGCCGTTTTTATCAATGAACTTCTATGTGTATTGTCGGCAATGCAATAGCCGCGGGTAGTTTTAAATGGGTTTTTTCCTTCCAAATGTCATTTTGCTGTCAGACTGTTCTAAACACGGGAAACATGCGCCCCTTTACAGGCATACTATAGACACCCCCCAGGTACGAAATTTAAAGGGATATTACACTTTTATTGTTTGACTTTAAGCATTATTAAAATCACTGCTCCTGAAAAAACGGCCGTTTTTAAAACTTTTTTTTGCATTGATCCATGTCCCCTGGGGCAGGACCCGGGTCCCCAAACACTTTTTATGACAATAACTTGCATATAAGCCTTTAAAATTAGCACTTTTATTATTCATGTTCATGTCCCATAGACTTTAACGGTGTTCGCGTGTTCGAGCGAACTTTTTTCCTGTTCGCATGTTCTGGTGCGAACCGAACAGGGGGGTGTTCGGCTCATCCCTAGTGAGAAAGGCCAAGATCATGGCAAAAGTTGTGAAGAGTCTGCACAGGAATTTTGGGGTACGACGAAGCAAGGATCAACTGAGGAAATGGTGGCCGGACCTCAAATTAAGGGAGCACAATCAGTATAGAAGGATCAGGAGAGTGCTGCAAAAAAGTAAGTAGTTGTCCTGTGTTCCTATTCTTTATTTTTATTACCTTCGTGCTGCTTCATGTGCTTTTCTTTACTGTTGTACAGTTTAAAATGACAACTTTTATGTTCATGGACACATTATTCGTTCATAGGAAACATTGTTCGTTCGGCCACTAAAACACCATGTTTTGTCCAGATGCAGTTCAATACATTTTTTATGCCCTAGTTCTCTTAAAAAAAGAAATGCAAACTAGATTCTGTGTAAGGAGAGGACACTCAGCAGCTGTTTACACATCTGGACGCTGGAGCACTAGTGTGGGACACAAGAACACCCTTTTTATTAGGGGGCCCACACGGGTGCTCCAGTGTATACTATAGGGGTGTCTACATCTGTGAAGCTTGCACAAAGCAGGTAAGTATTCAAGCTTGACAAAGGACAAAAATATTTCTTCATCTTGGAACTCTGCCAAAAGAGACAATTGTTTCTTGTGTTCTTCCAAGCAATGTTTCATATTCCTATTTCTGTCATCAAATATCTGTGCTAAGTATACCTATTTTTTTTCACATAGGAGAGAAAAGACTCGGATACCACTCATTAGAGGAGACCACAGACCTGAGGAAGAAGGGGAAATCCCCCAAACACAACCAGAGGAGGAGGAAGGAGACATTATAGAAATTGTCACCAGGGGCACTGTTAGAAATCATGGGGCCCCTACAGCCTACCCAACGGGGCCCCTTTTTGAAAAATGTTTATTGGGTTTTACAGCATACAGTATACAACTGAGTATAACAATGGTTATCAAGCATTTACAATCAGAATCTTCAGATAACAAAGAATTCTTGTATCAATTAAAATAAAGAAAACAGGGGGGGAGGGTAGAGAGAGGGGAGGTCAAGGAAATTCACGTTTGCCATCTTGTCAACACTATTGAGCATGACTTCGCTCGGAACATGAAATCTTAACATCTAATTACCTTCAGGAGTGGAGACAGCGTCTGTACATACCTGGCTGGGCATGAGATATATTGGTCGGGGCATATTAAATAACCTGAGTAATCTTACTAAAAAAATAGAAAATAATAAATGTAGAAGAGTGGATGCTAAGGAGCAAAATGGATTTGTGGGTATCCTACTGCGGCTTAAAAGTAACGGAATCCGGGGTGGGGGGTATTTTAAGGCAACCAAGTGAGTTGGTGATATCTCTTGTTAAATACCATTTCGTGTAGCGGAATGGGTGCATTATATCCATTAGTGCCTGTGGAGCAAATGTAGCTTCGATGTACTTTCTCCATCTCTTAAAAAAACGGGAGGTCGATCGAAAATTAAGGGTGATGGTATCTAGTCTCTCCAGATGGAAGAGTGAGGCCAAGGCTTTTTTAAACACTGTTAGAGTAGGTGGAATCACAGAGATCCAGTGAGACATAATAGTCCTGCGAGCCACTAGAAGAAACAGGTGAGCCCATTGTGGAATGTTTTGTGAAACCCTCGTTGGCGATGAAGGTGGAGGAGGTATGCTAAACAGGCATAAGAGACAGTCCTTAGTCAACTGGGTTTTGTGGACCTCGTTAATGTATGTTATCACCTTATTCCAATAAGCATCAATCTTGGTACAGTCCCAGAGACGATGTAGCAGGGTGGGGCGAGGTACGGTACACCAGGAACAATGCGCTTGGGTGGGGTCCGCCTTGTTGAAACGGAATGGGAAATAGGCCCTGTGAATAATCTTGAATTGTGTTTCCCTCCATGTTTCAGAAGTGGTAAGATTGCAGATAGTTTTGTATCCCTCAAGGATCTTTTCTGGCAGAGTCTCGTCTCCCAATATATGTGACCATTTTTGAAAAGGTTTGAGACCATATTTCCGTGTTTGATGTTGTATGAGACAGGAGTAAATATTGGAGATGGAGTAATTATTGCTTTTGAGAAGAGTGTCAATGCAGGATGTTTCGAGTGGACTGGAGTTAGGACCAGAACATAATTTGAGATAATTAATGAGTTGGTGATGGAAAAAAACATGAGTTGGTGGCAGTGAATATTCCCGCATCAGGGTTTGAAAGGGTTTAAATTCACCAGGCTTGTTGAGGTAGAAGGACGAGACAGTAGTAAGACCTTTAAGTTTTCATTGGTCAAAAGCTTTATGGATGATAGATGGAAGGAACATAGGGTTGCCTTGGATTTTGAGGTAGTTGGAGATGCTGGATGGCAGTTTAAGTAGCTTTCTTACTTCTCTCCAGGCAATGACCGTATCCTTAATAAATACACTAGTTTTGAGGTGGGGGGGTAAAGCATTGGGATTGGAGTGGAGGATGGCCGAAAGGTCATATGGGTACACCATAGCCTCTTCTAGGGAGAGGTTAGAATATTTAGAACCTCTAGTTAACCAATCTAGGCCCTGCCTAAGTAAACACGCCAGGTTGTAGAAACGCATGTTGGGCAGTCCCGCCGAGCCCTCGCCCTTCGGGAGACATAGTTTCTGCAGCGCTATGCGGGGTTTCTTGCGAGACCATATGAAAGCAGTTAGGGCTTTCTGAAGTTTTTGGATATCTGAGTGTTTTATTAAAAGAGGTATGGTCTGCATTGGGTAAAGCGGGCGTGCAAAAGATACCATTTTAAAAAGATGGCATCTCCCAAACAGCGAGAGAGGTAGGGTCCCCCAAGCCTCCAACTCCTTTACAATTTTGGTTATTAAAGGGGGATAGTTCAGTGAATATAGAGAGGATGGTTCACGCCCTATTTTGATACCTAAATATGTGATATGTTGGTTGGCTATGGCTAGGGGGGATAGGTGTTTCCATTTAATGGAGAGATGGGGATGTAATGGTAGGATCTCACTCTTGTCAAAATTAATTCTGAATCCCGAGCAAAGTCGGAAGTCTGTGAAAAGTTTTTTGAGTCTGTCAAAATCTGCTACAGGGTCAGTGGAGAATAATAATATGTCGTCTGCAAACAGTGCCGATCGGAGAGTGTGGTTATTTAGAGTGATGCCACTAATTCCCTCACCCGAGTTCAATATTCTAGATAGGGGTTCGATCGCCAAGTTGAACAAGAGTGGGGACAGTGGGCAACCCTTTCTCATTCCTTTTGTTAATGGGATCGTGTCAGAAATAAAATCAGGGGTGACAAGACGCGCGGTAGGGGATGCGTACATTTGTAGAAGAAATCGCATAATCTGGCCTGAAAATCCAAACTGTGCCATTACTCTAAAAAGCCATGAGAAACTGATGTTGTCAAAGGCTTTTTCCGCGTCTAGGGACATAATGGCAACGTCTTGGTCAGGGTGGGTTTTGGCATATTCCAGAGCCATTAAGACTTTGCGAATGTTTAGGGTAGCTGATCTCCCTGAAACAAAGCCAGATTGGGCTGGGTGTAATAAAGATGGTAATATGAGAGCTAGACGCGACGCAATTATTTTGGATAGGATTTTGACATCGACGTTAATTAACGAAATCGGTCGGTAAGATCCCGGTAATAGGGGATCTTTCCCTTTCTTAGAGATTAGTTTGATGTGGGCCTGTGTCCCCGTAGGAAGATAGGGCCCTCCGTCCCACATGGCTGCGTATACATGTTTTAAGGTATCGGGAATAAAATCCCTGGTCATTTTATAAAATTCTGCAGTGTATCCGTCGGGTCCTGGGGCTTTGGCCGAGGCCATGGATTTGATCGTCAGTTGGATGTCATCTAGAGTAATGGGGGCATTAAGTGTCTCCAATTGTGTGTGGTGAATTTTAGGTAAGCGTATTTTGTCAAGCAGTGAGTCAGTGGTAGGTAGATCAGACGGGTCAGCTTTATATAGATTAGTGTAGTACTCCGCAAGTAAGTTGCTAATCTCAGCGGGAGAGGTGACTAGAGAGCCTGTCGCATCTCTAAGAGCAGAGATACGGGTAGAATGTCTAGGTCCTGAGCATAACTTGGCCAGGAGCCTGCCAGCCTTGTTGCCGAATCTATGGAAATGTAACTGAGAGTACGACGTTTTGGCCGCTTCATGTTGTTCTGCCCAAAGGTCAAAGGTACTTTTAGCCTGTCTCCATTCCTGTATGTTCTCTATGGTACGGTTTAACGTGAGCCGTTCATGTGCCAAGCGTAAAGCTTCGCTTGACTGACTATATTGTTGTCTGGTTCGTTTTTTAAACTGAGCGGTGTATGAAATTATTTTACCCCGTAGGAAGGCCTTACCCGCTTCCCAAAAAAGGTTAGGGTCAGTGATGTGGGTCCCATTAGTGGAGATGTAGTCCTCCCAGGCACCGTATAGTGTATGTTGGAAGTCTTCATTGTCTGCTAGATAAGAGGGGAAGCGCCAAGTAGGGGAGGGGGATGTACGAGCCGCTTGAGATAGGTGTACAACGATAGGGCTGTGGTCTGAGATCACTGCATCTTGTATGTCTGGGGCATTAATTGAGGAGATTAGAGCTGGGGAGGCAAAAAAGTAATCTATTCGTGAAAACGTGTTGTGTGGGGGTGAAACAAAAGTGTATTCGCGATCCATCGGGTGCATTAAGCGCCATATGTCCACAAATTGCATGAAGGCGACGGATTGTGCCAGGAGAGTAGATGCAGAGAATGGAGGGGTACATGTATGTGGTCTATGTGTAGAGGGGCCCGTGCGGTCAGACAAGGTGGACATGACTGAATTAAAATCCCCACCCATCAAGTGTAGTGTCTCCGGGGTAGTTAGTACCCATTTCACCAGCTCTTGGAAGGAGGTGTCAGGCGAGTTAGGAGCATAGATGTTGGTAAGTGCTACAGATTTATCATCTATAGTCAGATGCAGGGTTATTTTCCTGCCTTCCGAATCAACCTTAACGTGTCTAACAGTGTGTTGTAGATTTTTGTGCAAAAGGATAGCGACACCCGCTTTACGGCCTACTGCCGGTGAACCATAGACAGAACCCACCCACATTCTACGAAGACGTTGCAGATCGTCTGCGGCCAGATGTGTCTCCTGGAGTAGAGCCACATCAGTCCGGAGACGCCGCAAGTGTCTGAGGATGGACATGCGTTTGTTTGGAGAACGCAGCCCCTTAACATTCCACAAAACAAACTTTAGGTGACTCCCATCCGCAGATTGTGACATGACTGGTAATTAAAAGTGTTTTGGTTTAGGGGTTTGTAAAGGAACCCCTTTGTAGGTATAGTATCTATCTTTTGGGAGCCACCAAAGCGCCGCAGAACCCCTGAAGACATATGAACTAGGTTGGCAAACATGAATTTCAACTTATCTAAGCAACAGTAAGTTATAAACATTAATAAGGCAGAGTATCGGGTAAGGAAAAACAGAACGTGCAATGTGGACTTCACTTTTTTCCACATGAGGTTCACCTATCTAACATAGCTCCCATCAGCTGATAGCTCCTCACGTAGGGGCAAGGTATTGGCTACGGGGGGTGGGGGGAGGGAGGGGGTGAGGGGAAGGAGAAGGGGGATGGGAAGGTGGGGAAGTGGGTATAGGATATGGGGGGAGGGTAATCTGGGGGGGATACCATGAGGAAGCAGTGCAGGTTTAAACAAGCAAATGATAAGGTAGGCTAAAGACAGGGAAAGGCCCCTCTCCAGAGACTAAACTAGACAAGTACAAACTATATATACATTACAGGGGACCCTGAAGAGAAAGGTCCCCCAGATAGTGGGAGGCCACCCCAGTTCCTAGGATGCAGGACCATACAACTGTAAGTGTATAGCTTTTAGCCACAGGCTGGTAAAGGTAATGCTCCATAGAGAGCAGGCATGGCAGTTCTGAGATGCAACAAAAGTACCTATGCCTTAAAGGTCAAAAGAAAAAAAAAAAAAAAGTTGGGTTAATACTACCCGTTAGTAGATGTCGAGGTGAGAAGAGTGGTGCTGTGGAGTCCTTCAACGATTCCCAGAGCGTTCCTCTTGATTGGTGAAATGGCTGCGCTTGTATGGAGGTTTGGTTGGGCTTCGGGGATTTTTAGGAGGTGCATTTGCATAGGGTGAAGACGATGATGGTGAGCCCTCTGTAGCGGTACTGTGTTCCATTTCGGAGCTTCTATTGGCTAAGTAGGTTTCTGCCTCTTCAGGTGAGTTAAAGGTGAGTTGTTCCCCTTCAGGATTTTGGACGCGGAGGACAGCTGGATAAGCTAAGGAGAATCGGATTTGATTGTGATGCAGAGTGGAGCATACTGAGGAGAACGCTTTGCATTGTTTCATTACCTCTATGGAATAGTCCGCAAAGAGCAGTAGTTTCACGCCATCCACCACTAGTGAGCGCGTGCGACGAAATTTTTGCATTATAGCGTTTTTGTCAGCATAGTTCAAATATTTCACTATCACATGGCGAGGTTTAGCGTGCTTGTCAGAGTATTGACCCATACGGTGCGCACGCTCAACAGTGCAGGGTATGCGGAGGCCCAGTTGCTCTGGGATGGTTTTTGCGCATATATTTGTAAGGTGGGAGGCTGGAATCGATTCTGGCAAGCCGACTATGCGCAGATTGTTTCTTCTTGAATGATTTTCTAAATCGTCCAGCTTGTCCCATATGTCCCTATGTGATGCATTAATGCGTGCAAGTGCGGCAGAGGAAGCTGTGCAGTCATCTTCAAGTATAGATATCCGCTCCTCCACCTGGGTAATGCGTTGGGCCTGAGCCTGGAGCGCTATGTGCAGCTGCTCCAGCCCCCTGTGTACCGCTGCGTCCACAGTGGCTGTTAGGGATGGTCCCAAAAGTGTAACCACAGCCTGGGCAATGTTGGCAGGGGATGTGGGATCAGTCTCTGTCACAGCAGAGGCAGGGGGAGGCTGTGGCTGCATCTGATGCCGCTCTTCTGTGTCCGGAGCGGCCGCCATCTTGGCCGTGTCAGCCGCTGTGTCTCCCGCCGGAGGTGCCGCAGAGGAGGACAGCGCCCATGCATAGAATCGCTCCACGAAGCGGTCCATGTCTGCCTGGTGACGAGCAGAGGTGGTAGGGGTTGCCCCTGGAGCTATGGCAGGGTTTTGTGCCGGTTTGGTGAGGAGCTGTGCGGGAGCTGAAGCTGCTCAACTCCTCCTCATGTGGCGCCAAAACCGGAAGTTTACGGGGCCCCTTTTAACCCTGACCCCACCCCAGGCTCCTTCCCTGACCCAACCTCTGCAGATTTGTCACTGTTTACATATGCATGCATACTGTGTCCCAGGAACTAGATGTTGCTTCTCACATCTTTAATGGGACCCCTGATGGCATGGGAGAGCCCAGTAAAGGTGATGGAGGGACCTCCCTTCCATTGCCTGTAAAAGTAATCCAGGGGCTTCTTAGCCACTAGGATTACTTTTACTTTGTGCATACTCGTCATGGCTAAAAAATTATATCTTGATCTTTGCTGCAGTGATGACCAAGATATCACCTTTCCATTCCAGCAATATACCAGTATGTTGCTGGACAGGAAGCGGTTAAAGAGGGTGGTTGGGGGGCACATGTTTACTGCCCCCCCTCCCAAACGCAAGTGTAAAGTAACATCACACTGCGTCTTATGATTATCAGCATTAATGAAAATTGCGCAGGCAGCACAGTCAGCATGTGCTCTGTCATGGATCTCACAGTGTCACTTGGCCTTTGGGTGCTGACTTTGTTAACTCATGGCTGTACTGTGTGTTACAAACTTTAACCCAGTACAGCCATAACAAAGTAAGCACCAAACAGCAATAGGACACACTGTAACAGATCCATGACAGAACACATGGTGACTGTGCTGCCTGCGTGAGTATCATAATGCTGATAATCATGACCTGCTATGCTGTGTGTAAGCCTAAGTGAGACACAGTGAGGGATTCAACTTCTGTGCTCCACTCACTGTGTGCAGTGCATGTGCAGCCATGCGTCGCTGTCCTTCAGGTTCTTGCTCCCTCTCATCCACTGAGCCGCCTGTCGCCTTGCCTGACTCTCAGCAGTCGGCACCTGAAAACGGGAGGCAGAGCTAAGCGGAGCCTCGTATTATCACTCCGCCAGGAAAGGCAGTGGGCAGCGGCAGCTGGGACTAATAACTAGCAGAACAATGTGTGGGGCGGCTTTATGTACATGCGCCCAAAAAAAGAGAAATAGTCCGAACGCTGTCCTCACCTCCTAGGCCCCTCTGTAGAACAGATGGGGCCCAGGAAAATGTAATTAGAACCCCCCCTTCTCTAAGCAAGTAGTAGCGGTGGTATTGTTTCGAAATATTAATATGCATAAACTAACTGTAAAGTTGCCTGGGCCCCCCTGTGGAGCTGATGGGGGTCGGGCGCGGTACAATAGGGCTGGCTGTACTGCCCTATCAGCGGCCCTGATTTTCACCACAACAGGTGAGTGTCTGCGACCACAGCCTCATGTAAGAGATGGATGCCTGCATATTTATAATACGTGGTGTGTTTTTTTTGTTTTTTTTTTACTTTTAGGTGATCGTGATGTTGTGGAAGAGGAATGTAATTTCACAAGTGAAAGTGCCCAGATCCTCATCGGGGAGATAATGGGGTGTAATAGGGATTTAGAAAACATTAAGCAAAACATCAATGATGTTCAAAACAAAATGAAGAACATCACTGATGTGTTAGGGAAAATATAAAACACCCAGGAATCCCTAACTTATTCCAGGTTTATTGTTGTTTTTATGACTAATTTTTGACATATTATAGAAAAGCCAAATTTTGAAGATGCACACAGTGTGTCAACATGTGCTATCTGCCATCACGGGAGATCAATGTACACGTGGGTGCAACCCCTTCCTCAATAATAAAGTAGCTGAGAGGAAGGGGTTGCACCCACAAAACACATCCATTGATCCCCCATGATGGCAGCTAGCACATGTTGACATTAGGCAATTTGTGTGCATCTTCAAAATTTGGCTTTTCCAGGGGTGACATCACCCCATCTGCTGAACACAGTATCAAACACAGTTTATAGATACTCATGTCTGATATTGCCTTCAATTTCTATAAAAGTTGAACTTTGTAAGTTCCAGAGTTGTGTATTTTTTATTGTTTAAACACTCCTCTTTTACCTTAAAATGCAATTTCTACTTATTATTAATGTGACCTCAAAAATTGTTATACAACAAACATGTTGGTTTGTTCAAAAACCCTTTTATAAACGCACATGTGATTGTGCTTGTATTAAAAAGATTGATAATCAGCAATGTGTGGCTTCTTCTTTCAATGCTCAAAAGCATTTTTTGGAGTATAAAGTTGTTGTTTTCAGTGACAATGGGGGTTATTTACTAAAGGCAAATCCACTTTGCACTACAAGTGCAGTTTCAGTACAATCTCAAGTGTACTTGTAGTGAAAAGTGTATTTTCCTTTAGTAAATAACACCCACAGTGCTTTCTAATTTTACACAATCACGCAATTTTCAGGACTCCCCAAATGTCGGTCATAGTCAGCTAAAAGAAAGCCAAGCAGTAAATCAAAGCAAATATTTGTTCAGTTTAAAATATATTTTTATTTAAAAAATGTCTCAGACATTGTCTGGCATATTGATGGCCCCCCTACCCGCAAAGTATTCCATGTATCTTAGACGGACCTCACGGGCACTCTGGGGGGGAAAGCCAGGACGGCCAGTCTCAAGCGCCGGCAGGGTTGGTTCATTCTGAATTCTGGCCTCAGGCCCAACTGAGGCAGCATAGTTCACAGAATTTCTCCTTAAAAAATTGCAGGGGAACACAGCAAGCCAGGATGATGTGATTGAGTTTATATTCCGCCATGTGTATCGTGTAAGAAATAGGCGGAACCGCCTGGCCATTATTCCAAACGTGTTCTCCACCACTCTTCTGGCTCTGACCCTCGCTGACGAAGTCCCTATTGACGTAACGCCACGTACGGGGGTGGAGTAATACCGCCAACATCACCCGCAGCCATCTCAAGCTAACAGCTGTCCCGTCACGGACAGACTGCATCTATTGAAAGAATACCTTCCTATGTAACACATCGCCGCTGAGCGCTTTTATCCTTGTGTTTTAAATAAACTTTTTTGGAAAGATATTGCTAACGGATCGCCCTTCTATTTTTTTCCTTATTCCTTTTGTTGGGGATTACTGCCGCTTATTCTGGTAATAAAGCATGGATCTCGCAGCAGGCTTCGGATTACGGGACATCGGATGTTCGCTTCCCGCAGATGACGTCCAGCAGAGCAGTGTGCTATTGGTCCATTCATGCCTCAAAGACCCCCTGTAATTAAGGGGTCCACCTGATCTGCACGGATCTCTCAGCCGGCTTCGGATCCCGGGACATCGGATGTTCGCTTCCCACAGATGACATCCAGCAGAGCACTGTGCTATTGGTCCATTCATGCCTCAAAGACCCCCTGTAATTAAGGGGTCCACCTGATCTGATAAGGGCATCCACCTGATAAGGGCATCCTCATGATTTTACTTTTTACATCTGCTGACAAGTGATTGACCTGGGTGTAATCAGAAGAATTTTTTATTTCTGTCTGTATGGACAATATATTTACCAGTTTTGAACATATTGATTTCCAGCAGTTATTTATTTATTGTTTCTTTTTTGCACTGCACTTAATTGTTTAATGGTAATTAAAAACCCTCTGGTCCGGGGTGAGGGTCCTCATAGGGAATGGCCGCATAAGATGGTCTTCTGGAGGTGGCAAGTCCAAGCTGCCATTCTGGAGATGCCTGTAGAACTCGGTCTGGGTGATGACTCTACAATCTGACATCCGGCCATTCTTCCCCACGTCCACATACAGGAACTCGTAAGTAGCCGACACCACCACCAACATCACAATACTATTGAACCCCTTGTAGTTGTAATAGTATGACCCAGAGTTGGGTGGTGGGATGATATGGACGTGTTTACCATCAATTGCCCCTCCGCAGTTAGGAAAGTCCCACCGCTGGGCAAAGTGGGAGGCCACAGTCTGCCATTCCTGGGTTGGAAGGAAACTGTGGAGTCAAACAAGAAAACAAAATTAATCATTTTGCACATAAACATGGAAAGCAGATTAGACACAAACATTCTTGGCCAACATCAGAATTACATTTATTTTAGGGAGTATTTAAAGACAAAGGTATAAGGTCCACCTATCAGATTCCTCACCCCCTCTCATGGGCCATATAAAAAAATTTATGGGGGGGTGATGTTTTGAACAGGTAACCCTCTCCACTTCATTGAGAGATGAATGCCTAAATAATGTGTATTACTTTGGCCAGCCCCTCCTTACTTTACACTATTGGCAGCCCACTGGACAGATAAGAAGTGTCATAATACAAAGAGATAAATACACACTGTACACATTTTAGCACATTTTTACATTCTGCTATTACCTATCAATATAATAATAGGATACAAAAACTTTAAACAGTACCATTTGAAAGTATTCAGGCAGGCCCTTGCACTACATGCTTTGGGGAATTCATCCATAACTCTGACCACAAAAGAGGTAGGTATAGTGTGTATGGGTTTGGCAAAGTCAGCAGATAGAGGATTGAGGATAGATAAAGGATTGGTATCAGCTGAGTTAGCAGTTGGGGGGAGGGAGGGTTCCAAATGATTTTGGGACCCAAAAAAATTGCTTCTGGCACTCTGCCTGAATTTCAAGCACACATCACAATTTTCAACATTTTAGGGGGTATTTAGGGTAAAGCACTACTATGGAGCTGACAAAATACATTGTTAATTGAGTAGATGAGGTGGATATAGGGCCAGGAGAGCATACTGGGGGGGGGTAAGTGAAGGCAAATATGTATGAAGGACAAAAAAATTACATAAAAATCCAGCATGCATGAGGACAAAGGGGACATTCACAGCATATTACAAGCATGGTAATTAGGGAATGAGGAAAGAAATACAATACATTAAAAAACTTTAAATACAATAAAATGTGATGTTAAAGGATAAAAATCTTACCTTCATATACTCCTTCTGCAGGACCTGGATGATGGCAGAACAGGTCTCTGGGATAATGATCCCCAGAGCCTGGGGGGAGATGGCTGTCGAGAACTTGAGGTCCTGCAGGCTTCTCCCCGCCGCCAAGTATCACAGGGTGGCGACTAGCCTCTGCTCTGGAGTGATGACTTGCCTCATGCAGGTATCCTGCCTGCTGATATAGGGGGTCAGCAAAGCCAACAAACGGTGAAATATGGGGTCCGTCATCTGGAGAAAGTTCCTGAAATCGTCAGGATTATTCTCACGGACCTCACGGAGCAAAGGCATGTGACAGAACTGGTCACGCTGGAGCAACCAATTCTTGGTCCATGAACTCCTCCCCATCCTGTTCATGGACTGGGCTTGTGTCAAAGTAAGGACCCCAACACCAAGCCCCCACACAGTACGAACTCTACGATGAGTATGTATACGCAACATGGCTAGAAAACGGTCGGCTGCTCAGAACGAAGTAACAGAACGCACTGAAGAACAGCAAGGCCTGTGAAGAGTGACCTAAAAATCAGTAACGAACGAACAAGAACACAATGATAAGTCAATGGCAACTCGCTGCATGCACTGAAGACCAGATACAAACCCACAATCACAAACTAAACAGCAGAAATATGATCTGAAAACCACGAGTCTGAAAAAGCGCGAAACGTCTCTCACCAAACTTTTACTAACACGAGATTAGCAAAAGGAGCCCAAAGGGTGCCACGTTTAGTACTGAACTGACCTTTTATAGTCTCGTCGTACGTGGTGTACGTGACCGCGTTCTGGGCGTTCGGAAATTCCGACAAATTTGCGCGACCGTGTATGCAACACAAGTTTGAGCCAACATCCGTCTGAAAAAATCCATGGATTTTGTTGTCGGAATGTTCGATCAATGTCTGACCGTGTGTACGGGGCATAAGAATTATGGTATGTGAGTTCTCTAAAGAAGAAAGGGATTAATTGTGCTATTCTAATATTCTTAATTTAAGCTCTTCAAGCCTTCAAACTAATATTTTAAATGAACTTTCATAAAAATTACAATATTTTTATTTTAAATGCTATAGTTTATTTTAAACAATTTTTATACAAACAAACATAATTCAATTGTGTGCGTACCACAAAATATATCATACCGCAATTCGGTTCTACATTTAGTTGATATACAAAGTCTTGAAAGTAACATTTCTTATTTTATAATTCTAATAATTGTATAGACTTTGACCTATGCCGTCCTAACTATACACAAAAAAACCCCTCTATTTCCCCTCCACTAGTGCACAGCCATATTCCCTAGAACAGACAAAGAGGGACCATTGTGTCCATTTTTTAATTAAATTTCTCCTCTTCGTAATCGTGATACTTTTTCCATAGCATGTATGTCAGCTGTTTTTTTGAGCCACAGCGAGATTGAGGGAGGTGATTCCTGCTTCCATAGGGCTGGAACACATGCCTTCTCTGCATCCAAAAGATGAATGATCATTGAGTATTTATATTTACGCTTTGAAAGTTCTGAGAGGTGAAGAAGATATCTAGCAGGATCAGATCCCAGATCATGGTCAGTTAACTGTCCTATGATATCTTGCACTTTAGACCAGAATTCCTCCAGTTTAGGACAAGACCAGAAAATATGGAGCATATTACCCTCTGCCTCTCCACAACGCCAGCAAGTATTCGTCCTTTCCAGATAGATTTTCTGCAGCAGTGATGGGACTTTATACCACCTTGTAGGAATTTTGTAGCACAGCTCATGATATTTACTAGCCATTGAGGAGTAATGGCCAAAGTATAGAATATAACCCCACTGCTCTTCGGAGAGTGTAATGTCCAAGTCTCTTTCCCATTTCTGGAGGAATCTTGGGACAGAGCCCTCAGGCAGATGTGTTAGTAATTTATATACCTCATGGGCAGAGGGTGCTTCTTTCAAACATAGATTTTCCAAAGGTGTGTTTGGACGGTCTGACCTTTCCCCGCGAAGAAGAGAGCTAAGAAAATGAGTAAGTTGCTGCATCCGCCAGTGGCTGGATCCAGTGGCGGATTAAACAGCAACTGTATTTACGCTCTAGTCTTCAGCCTGGATTCTTCAAGGTAATCGCCTAGATGAAATTCACCTTGTCTCAAAGTTTGTTTAAAACGGCTATCTGTATGGCCTGGGGGAAATGCCGGATTTCCCAATACTGGGTGAATCCAAGTAATTTCCCCATTTGTCTTGGAAGAAAGATGGCTTTGTTGCACTACTCTCAGAGTTGCCCCTATAAGGGGATGATGTTGTAGGGTTCCAAGTGATCTTCCGTAACCATGGCACATATTGAAGTGGGATCTCAGTGCAAGATTGTTCAATCGCTACCCATGCTTTGTGTCCCCCATCTCTACACCAAGCTAGTACCCTAGTAAGGTGCACTGCCTGGACTGGGAGTATCGAATCTGGTCTGGAAAAGCCATACCTCCCTGGGTTTTGGGCATAGCCAAGTAGTAATAGGATAGATGTGGATGCTTTTTTGCCAAGATAAATCTGATGAAGACACTGCGTACTGATTTCAAAAAAGACCCCGGAATGGCTATTGGTAGAGTCTGAAAGAGATACAATAGCCTTGGTAGGATATTCATTTTAAGAATAGCATTCTTGCCCGTCCATGTATAAGGATCTTAATTCCATCTTTCCAAATCAGAAGAAAGTTCCCGTAGTATTGGTGGAAAATTAGCTAAAAATACTTTATCTACTGAGGAAGTCGATTTGATCCCTAGGTATGTCAGGTGTGAGGATCCCTATGGGAAAGAGAATGCAAATTGAAGAGCTTGCACATGTGCAGGGGCCAACGTAATATTAAGCAGTTCTGATTTTTGGATATTAATTTTAATATTCAAAAGTACAGTATACCGATTAAACTCGCTTAATAAATTTGGCAATTTGGTATTCCCAAAACAGTGAATGTAGTATACATGTTATAAATACGTGATAAAAATAAAAAATAAAAACATATAAAAATAAAGTCTTTGGTAGATATCGACTTGTGGTCAATTCCAAAAAAGCGTGACTTTTCTTTGCAAACCAAATGTGACTTTATTTGTAAACCCACCACTGTATAGATTGTGTGCTTACCAGCTAACAGACAAATAATGCCTGTGGCTAACACCCAGCCAGGGCCTTTTCCTCAATGGAGTTCTGCTCTCGTCCAATCCCTGTGTCTGTGGAGGGATATTTACACTCTTGTATCTTTAGGATCTCCTTGCTGCAGTGCTTCTCTACCCTGATTCCTTTCACATGTGTGGTTTGGCTGTGCTGCTCACCTATGAGTAAGCAATATGTCGTCCGCAAAAGCTGCAATTTTATGGTCCAACTTGCCAATTAGGAAGCCCTGGATAACAGTACTTCCTCAAACATATCGCAGAAATGGTTCTAGTGTTAGTATAAAGATCAATGGGGATATTGGACATCCTTGTCTTGTGCCATTACTCAAATTAAAGTACAGAGAGGTCACCTCATTGATTCTAATAGCTGCAGATGGAACCGAATATATAGCCTCTATTCATTTACTAAGTGCCTTCCCCACATAGGTTAACGTCTCCTTCAAAAATGTCCAATCCACCCTGTCAAAAGCCTTTTCTGCATCGGAGGATATTAAACATAAGGGTGTTTTTTATAAAGATGAGCCAGATGAATAATATCTAAGCCTCTAGTAGTATTGTCCTTTGCCTCCTTAGTAGGCATAAGCTCAGCTTGATCAGGATGGATAACATTTTGAAGGTGAGGTTGTAATCTTGATGCAAGTATCTGTGTAAAAATGTTTAAATCCACGTTTAATAGAGAGATAGGTCCATAATTAATACATTGGGCATGGTCCTTACCCTCCTTAGGGATCACTGTAATATGTGCCCTTAGAGTATCTGTCGGTATAGGCCGATCTTCCAGCAGAGAGTTAAATGCTTTTGTAAATCTAGGAGATGAAATTGGAGCAAATGCCAAATTACAATATTTTAAGGATTGTTTTACATCCAATTTTGTTTTTCAATTTCTTTATTAAATTTTCTTTATATCAAATATATCAAGAGATAAGATTTTTTTAATCATAGTCACATTTTACATATGTTTTAACCCCCCCATCCCTCCGCCCACCCCCTCCCTGTCTTCTCTCGTCTTACCTTCTATTACTTGCCGTCTCCCATTTCTTCCTGCCTCTCCCCTTCTTCTACTCCCATCACTTCTACATATCTCCTTGTCTGCTTGAATTCTGTCCAAAGTTTCCACTTATTTTCAAATCCTTCCATTCCCTCCTCTTCGCTACATCTTAAGTATTCCATGTTATGTATTTCTTTTTTTTTTTTACACCAACTCCCCATCGTGGGGCTTTCCATCTCCTGCCCCTGTCGCAGAATTAGACTTTTGGCTGCGTTCATCAGATGGAGCACCAATGTTCTCGTTTATTGTTTTGTTGGCATTTTGACCCCATGGAACAAACACGTCCAAGGTTCCTCTGCTATCTCTATATTAGTAATCATCTTTTTTTAACTGCAGCACCTTTTTCCAATATTTTTATATTTTTTGACATGTCCACCATATGTGGGCCATGGTTCCCACAGCTTTGCACCCACGCCAGCAAAGCCGCAATACCCCGTTTTGATATTTGTGTGCTTTATCTGGTGCTATATACCAACGTGATAGACATTTGTAGTTCATTTCTATAGTGTTACTATCTATTGCCGTGCTATGTACCATCTTCAGTATTTTCCCTGGATGTTGGTCTTTCTCTTGCTTTCCCAGTTCTTCCCATTTTACTGTGCCCCTTCATTCCCACAGGTACTTTATATATCCGTGAGATCCCTTTCTTTGTGCTTGCTGCTGAGCATAAATGCTCAAACGCCAATAGGTTATCTCCAGATCTTATTGGTTGTGGCATTGTTGTAACAAAGTGCTTCAGCTGGGAGTACCACCATTCATCTATTGCCATTAATTTTTTTTTGTGTTTTAGTTCCTGTAGTGTGTGTATTTTCCTTTTTTCCATTATATCTATTAATAATTGTGCATTTTCTTTTTTATCCATTCCCCAAACAAGCTCCCTTTCCCTGGTGGAAAATAGTTTCTCTTAACGGTATTAAAGGTGAATTGAATTCCCACTTTTCCTGTTTGTGCATGAAATCCCATATTGCAAGTACTTTCTGTGTTATATCGTGTGGATTCTCACTCAATTCTCTAAATTGTGGTGGTATCCATATAATCTTCATCAGTACTACATTACTGATAGTGTTTTCCAATTTAACCCATCTTTTTTCCTTATTGTTTTTTACCCAATCTAACACCCGTGATAATGATATTATAGTAATTTTTTAGATCTGGCACCCCTGGTCCTCCTTGCATTTTATCTTTGTTCAGGATTAAGAAACTTATTCTTGGCTTCTTTTTCTGCCATATACTGTAAACCTTAGTATTATTGTTCTTAATGTCTTAAAATATACCTGTGTGTGTGTGTGTGTGTGTGGGGGGGGGCGATTGGTAACATCTTGTACATAAGCTTTGGCAGAATTACCATTTTAATAATATTTATTCTTCCTATCCAGGAAAGAAAACTTCTTACAGTTTTATTTATTTCTGTTTTTATTTCGTTCAGTAACGGGATGAAAATCATTTGGTATATTGTCTCTATGGATGGTGTTATTTTTACTCCTAGATATTTTAATTCTGCTTTTCTCCATGTGAATGTGAATTCTTGTTGTACAATTTGCTCCTCAAGTTAATGTTCAGAATCTCTGATTTAGAGGGGTTAATTTTAAGGTTTGATAATTCTCCATAGGATTTTAATAGCTTCATTAGGTTGGGCAGAGTTACCCTGGGCCTGGTTACATAGAACAGTATATCATCAGAATATGCCACTATTTTGTGTTCTTTGTCCCCTATCTTAATCCCCCTTATATCTGGGTTCTTTCTAAAAGCAGTTCCAGCAACAATACAAACAATAGGTGGGGCAGGGTACACCCCTGTCTCTTTCTGTTATACATCCCAAAGGGCATTGATGATATCCCATTGATCTCTACCCTAGCTGTAGAATGGTTATATAATTCTTTGATCCAATGGGTTATCTTTGGGCCTACTCCCATTACCTCCAAGGTATTCATCATAAATCCCCAGTCTACCCTATCAAACGCTTTTTCGGCGTCTATAGAAAGGAGTAGCCCTGGGGATTTACCTTCTTTAATTTTCTGCAATAGCAGTAGCGTTCTTATCCCATTGTCTCTCCCTTCCTGGGATAAATCCAACCTGGACTGCATGTAACATATCGTTCATTGCAGCTTTCATCCTACTAGCTAATACTTTGCAAATAATTTTGTATCTGCGTTTAGTAGTGAGATGGGTCTATAACTTAAGCATAGGGTGATATCCTTCCCTTCCTTTGGCATAATGGTGATTGCAGCTGCTAAAGCTTCCCTTCTCATCTCCCAGCTTGTTCCTATCCTATTCATACAGGAGCATAATTTGGCGATCAGGGTTTCCTTAAACTTTTTATAATAATATATCGTGAGCCTGTCAGGGCCTGGGCTTTTCCCGGATGCTGAATTTTTTAGGGCTCGGCTAATCTCTTCTTCTGTTACAGGTTCTTCTAGGGCACCTAGCTTATCTTATGAAATCTTATTCAATCTCACTTACTTTAAAAAGTCTTTTATTTTTTCTCCCCTCTCTGTTTCAGAGTCCTGTTTCTCCTTCTGTTTTGCTGAGTACAATTCCCCATAGTATTTCTGAAATACTCCTGCTATTTTCGTTGTTGTATATACCATTTTCCCAGTGCTATTTTGTATTTTATCTATATAATTTGCTGTTTTTTTCTTTTTTAACCACTTCAGCCCCAGAAGAATTTACCCCCTTCCTGACCAGAGCACTTTTTGCGATTCGGCACTGCGTCGCTTTAACTGACAGTTGCGCTGTTATGCGACGTTGCACCCAAACAAAATTGATGTCCTTTTTTCCCACAAATAGAGCTTTCTTTTGGTGGTATTTGATCGCCTCTGCGGTTTTTATTTTTTACGCTATAAACAAAAAAAGAGCGACAATTTTGAAAAAAACACAATATTTTGGACTTTTTGCTATAATATCCCCATTTTTTTTTAAAAGCAATTTTTTTCTCAGTTTAGGCCAATTTGTATTCTTCCACATATTTTTGATAAAAAAAATCGCAATAAGCGTATATTGATTGGTTTGCGCAAAAGTTATAGTGTCTGCAAAATAGGGGATAGATTTATAGCATTTTTATTATTTTTTTTTACTAGTAATGGTTGCAATCTGCGATTTTTATCATGACTGCAGCATTATGGCGGATACATCAGACAATTTTGACACATTTTTGGGACCATTGGCATTAATACAGCGATCGATGCTATAAAAATGCATTGATTACTGTAAAAATGTCACTGGCGGTGAAGGGGTTAACACTAGGGGGCGATCTGGGGTTTAACTGTGTTACCTGGGAGGTGATTCTAACTGAAGGGGGAGGGGACTGACTAGAGGAAATGACGGATCATGGTTCCTAGCTAATAGGAACACACAATCTGTCACTCCTGTCAGAAGAGAACAGGGAAGTGTGTGTTTACACACTGTATCCTGCTCACGATCGCTCGTGGCTGGCGGTCATCATGACCGTCGGCAACGAGCATCAGCACCCCAGCTGTGCAGCGGGCGCGCGGCTGCTATCCCAACCCTGCGAGCCGACGTATAGCTACGACGGCTCGCACAGGGGAGCCAGTCTGCCGCAGTATTAACTGCGGCGGCTGGTCAGGAAGCAGTTAATATCTTAGCCAAATACTTCCCTGTTTTGTTCCCTCATTGATACATCTCCTTCTTAATTCTATTAAAGATCTTTTGTGTTTCCTGTTCCATTAGTTCTTTTAATGCATCCCTTTTTAGAATGACAGCATGATATACTTCCGGTTCCCCTCTTTTTTATGTTGCTGTTCTAGCTCAAAAATTTCTTTTGTTAGTGCTTCCATTTTTCTCATTCACTCCTTTTTTTTTTCTGCTCCCACAGCTATGGGCCTCCCATAGCTACCTTATGGGCCTCCCATAGCTTGGCTACTGTTATTTTTCCGGTATCATTTATTTTGAAGTATTGCTTCTTTATCCTGGATTAGTTCTTCATTTAATCTCCATATATTTGCCCTATTTTGGTCCCGGATATCTTCATTTTCATAGTCACTGGGTATGGTCTGAAAAGTTTGTAACGTTTGTACTAATCACTGACTCCAATAACCTGTGTTCGATCATTAAATAATCATAGTTACATAGTTACATAGTACATAGTAGTGAGGTTGAAAAAAGACGCACGTCCATCAAGTCCAACCCATGTGTGTGATTATATGTCAGTATTACATTGTATATGTTGAGGTCGTTCAGGTGCTTATCTCATAGTTCTTGAAACTATCAATGCTCCCTGCTGAGACCACCGCCTGTGGAAGGTAATTCCACATCCTTGCCGCTCTTATGCCCTGTACACGGTCAGATTTTCAGACGGAAAATGTGCGAACAGAGCTTGTTGTCGGAAATTCCGACCATTTGTGGGCTGCATCGGACTTTTTCCGTCGGATTTTTTGACACACAAAGTTTGAGAGCAGGCTATAAAATTTTCCGACAACAAAATCCGAAAGCGTCAATTCCGACCGTGTGTGGACAATTCCGACGCACAAAGTGCCACGCATGTTCAGAATAAATTCAGAGACGGAACTGCTCGGTCTGGTAAAATTAGCGTTTGGAATGGATATAGCACTTTCGTCAGGCTGCAATGTTTTAAATTGTTTAATGCAGCGCACTCTCTTCTTCTTTATAATGCTAGAAGAATGAAGTAGTTTTGCTGCTCATATTCACACAGACTTCTCACAAACTTCTTTCTTTATTATTTCTCGTGATTTCATGAATATAATATTTTTATTTGTCACATCTCCTGAAAGAATAATATTTTTGGGATGTTTTTAGATTAAATACATTTTTTTTTTTTAAAGCCTGATCTTGTGTTTTATTTATCTTTTTTTTTTTTTACTCCCGCATATTTTTGGGTGTGTTTTGTGTGTCAAGTTACCACAACACCATTATTATCTTGTATTATTTAATCTCAAGGAGATTGTTTGATGTTGGTGTCTCTTGTTAATTTGACTTTGTATTTTTGAAATGTACCTGCCTCCTCACAAACTGTCCTTTTTGAAGGAAAACACACATAGGCAAGTAAAATTGAAAAAAAATTCCTTTATTAAGGGCTCATAACCAAACAAAGAGGGAGGCAACCTGGATAAACTGCAGAAATTGGCGAAGCCTTTGGCCCCCAGGGCACACATCAATTATTTTACTGCAAAATTGGTGGCCTGAGGAGTCCATATCTAAGGGAGTACAATCTGGTCCAGAAGTCCAAGAGAATCATGAACAGCAGCAGATGACATGTATGTTCCCAGGCTGTGGTCATACAAGAGCCTGCATCTTTTGTCAGACCAGACTAAACCCAGGGCCATGACTCTCTGGTCTTCCTTACACGCTTCTTTCCCGGCTGTGGCTCTGGTGTTGGAGGTGTGGCAGGAGGAGGAGTAGGACCTGGAGGAGGAGGAGTAGGACCTGGAGGAGGAGGAGGAGGACCATGGGTGAGCTCACAAATGTGGCTTTGGCATGTGAGTTGGCCCCTCAACCCCTTATTTAGTGCTTCTAAAATGAGAAACTCACATAACAGGCATTGGCCCTCCTCCATTTGCAGCATTTTGCATGCTGTTAAGTCAGCAAAATCCTCTTCAACACTGTGGGGTGTTCTGAGGGGCTCAGTAGCCTTCCAAAATAAGCCAATTGCAGCCTCCTCCAGGTTACTCCTCGTCCTGCCACTTTTTCTTTGAAGGCGGAGGGGAGGGACCTGGGTATCGGGCAGTCTACTTGGCCCAGCCACCTCCTGGCTGAGAATTTCCTGTGTATGAAAAAGGGACATTGTTTTAGTTTTTGGTTCATCACAATCATAAATTAGTACTCCAAACTAACATATATTTAACATCATTAATTTGACAACCAGAAATATTTAGAAGAATGCTATACCTGGCTCAAGCTGGGCTCCTCCACATGTTGCTGCCTGGAAGGCCCAGGTTGGACGTCAGAAGCCTCAGCTGAGGGGGAAGGAAGTGTGGAAGGAAGAGTGGAGAGTGCTGGCCTGGGTTCAGTCTGACCTGCCAGAAAATGCAGCCTGTCATAGTACCACAGCCTGGGTAGATAAATGTCATCTGCAGCTCCTGATCTCTGGGAATCCTGGACCTTCTTGCGCTCCCTTAGATAAGTGCTCCTCATGCCACCAATTAGGGCCTTCAAATAGGTGATGTCTGCCCTGGGGATCACCAGCTTCACAATTTCCAGCAATTGATCCAGCACTGCCTTCCTCTTTGTTTGATTCTTATAATGTGGGTGGTTTACCTGCCACAGACAGGGCAGCTCCCTGAACATATCAATGAATATGGTGATAAAGTCCGGATCCTTCAATATGTCCATTTTCTCTGCAAGACACAACACAAGACAAACCCTAATGTCAGGCTAAACTCTCCTAATCTTGTACCAATGTAGGCCTCAATCTCTAAGCAGTATAGGCCCAAGTTTAAATGTTACCTTCGTTATCACGATCGGTGCTTCCTGTACTCCTTCCTCCACTCACAGATCGTATGTACGACGCACGTGTGTTCCGCTTTAAATACACTGCCCATGTGTGAAACTCCGCCCGCCCTGTCTTTCTTTCTAGTCTTTTCCCCACCTCTTCTTGTTCGGCGCAATGGGTAAGAGCACATGGCGGAGACAGAGCAGGTGCATGCTAATAACAGCAACGAGGAGGAGAAAAGCCCGGAGCCAGAAACATCATGATCCCGGAGGAGATGATTTAAGGCCTCAAATATGTCCTTTGTGGAGATGTTGGAGATGGTGGACATCTTAACCACTTGCCGACCGCCTAACGTATATATACGTCGGCAGAATGGCACGGGCAGGCAGAATCACGTACCTGTACGTGATCTGCCTCCCGCGGGCGGGGGGTCCGATCGGACCCCCCCCGGTGCCAGCGGCGGTCGGCATTTGACTGGGAGCGTCGGGAGGCGAGGGGGAGACCATCCGATCGTGGCCCCCCCTCGCGATCGCTCCCAGCCAATCGGAATCCTCCCCTGCCTGTGTGTAGTTTCACACAGGCAGAGGATGTGATGTCATCTCTCCTCGGCTCGGCAGTTTCCGTCCAGCGCCGAGGAGAGAAGACATGTAAGTGCACAACACACACAAACACACACAGTAGAACATGCCAGGCATACTTTACACCCCCGATCCCCCCCCGATCGCCCCCCGATCCCCCCCCAATCACCCCCCCGTCACAAACTGACAGCAAGCAGTATTTTTTTTTTTTTTTTTTCTGATTACTGCATGGTGTCAGTTTGTGACAGTTACAGTGTTAGGGCAGTGAATATTACCCCCCTTTAGGTCTAGGATACCCCCCTAACCCCCCCTAATAAAGTTTTAACCCCTTGATCACCCCCTGTCACCAGTGTCACTAAGCGATCATTTTTCTGATCGCTGTATTAGTGTCGCTGGTGACGCTAGTTAGGAACGTAAATATTTAGGTTCGCCGTCAGCGTTTTATAGTGACAGGGACCCCCATATACTACCTAATAAATGTTTTAACCCCTTGATTGCCCCCTAGTTAACCCTTTCACCACTGATCACCGTATAACCGTTACGGGTGACGCTGGTTAGTTTGTTTATTTTTTATAGTGTCAGGGGACCCGCCGTTTATTACCTAATAAAGGTTTAGCCCCCTGATCGCCCGGCGGTGATATGCGTCGCCCCAGGCAGCGTCAGATTAGCGCCAGTACCGCTAACACCCACGCACGCAGCATACGCCTCCCTTAGTGGTATAGTATCTGTACGGATCAATATCTGATCCGATCAGATCTATACTAGTGTCCCCAGCAGTTTAGGGTTCCCAAAAACACAGTGTTAGCGGGATCAGCCCAGATACCCGCTAGCACCTGCGTTCTTCCCCTCCGCCTGGCCCAGCCCAAGTGCAGTATCGATCGATCACTGTCACTTACAAAACACTAAACGCATAACTGCAGCGTTCACAGAGTCAGGCCTGATCCCTGCGATCGCTAACAGTTTTCTTGGTAGCGTTTTGGTGAACTGGCAAGCACCAGCCCCAGGCAGCGTCAGGTTAGCGCCAGTACCGCTAACACCCACGCACGCACCGTACACCTCCCTTAGTGGTATAGTATCTGAACGCATCAATATCTGATCCGATCAGATCTATACTAGCGTCCCCAGCAGTTTAGGGTTCCCACAAACGCAGTGTTAGCGGGATCAGCCCAGATACCTGCTAGCACCTGCGTTTTGCCCCTCCGCCCGGCCCAGCCCACCCAAGTGCAGTATCGATCGATCACTGACACTTACAAAACACTAAACGCATAACTGCAGCGTTCGCAGAGTCAGGCCTGATCCCTGCGATCGCTAACAGTTTTTTTGGTAGCGTTTTGGTGAACTGGCAAGCACCAGCCCCAGGCAGCATCAGGTTAGCGCCAGTACCGCTAACACCCACGCACACACCGTACACCTCCCTTAGTGGTATAGTATCTGATCGGATCAATATCTGATCTGATCAGATCTATACTAGCGTCCCCAGCAGTTTAGGGTTCCCACAAATGCAGTGTTAGCGGGATCAGCCCAGATACCTGCTAGCACCTGCGTTTTGCCCCTCTGCCCGGCCCAGCCCAGCCCACCCAAGTGCAGTATCGATCGATCACTGTCACTTACAAAACACTAAACGCATAACTGCAGCGTTCGCAGAGTCAGGCCTGATCCCTGCGATCGCTAACAGTTTTTTTGGTAGCGTTTTGGTGAACTAGCAAGCACCAGCAGCCTAGTACACCCCGGTCGTAGTCAAACCAGCACTGCAGTAACACTTGGTGACATGGCGAGTCCCATAAATGCAGTTCAAGCTGGTGAGGTGGCAAGCACAAGTAGTGTCCCGCTGCCACCAAGAAGACAAACACAGGCCCGTCGTGCCCATAGTGCCCTTCCTGCTGCATTCGCCAATCCTAATTGGGAACCCACCACTTTTGCAGCGCCCGTACTTCCCCCATTCACATCCCCAACCAAATGCAGTCGGCTGCATGAGAGGCATTTTCTTTATGTCCTCCCGAGTACCCCTACCCAACGAACCCCCCCAAAAAAGATGTCGTGTCTGCAGCAAGCGCGGATATAGGCGTGACACCCTCTATTATTGTCCCTCCTGTCCTGACAATCCTGGTCTTTGCATTGGTGAATGTTTTGAACACTACCATTCACTAGTTGTGTATTAGCGTAGGGTACAGCACTGCACAGACTAGGCACACTTTCACAGGGTCTCCCAAGATGCCATCGCATTTTGAGAGACCCGAACCTGGAACCGGTTACAGTTATAAAAGTTAGTTACAAAAAAAAGTGTAAAAAAAAAAAAAAAAACACAAACAAAAATATAAAATAAAAAAAAAATAGTTGTTGTTTTATTGTTCTCTCTCTCTATTCTCTCTCTATTGTTCTGCTCTTTTTTACTGTATTCTATTCTGCAATGTTTTATTGTTGTTATGTTTTATCATGTTTGCTTTTCAGATATGCAATTTTTTATACCTTACCGTTTACTGTGCTTTATTGTTAACCATTTTTTTGTCTTCAGGTACGCCATTCACGACTTTGAGTGGTTATACCAGAATGATGCCTGCAGGTTTAGGTATCATCTTGGTATCATTCTTTTCAGCCAGCGATTGGCTTTCATGTAAAAGCAATCCTAGCAGCTAATTAGCCTCTAGACTGCTTTTACAAGCAGTGGGAAGGAATGCCCCCCCCCAACGTCTTCCGTGTTTTTCTCTGGCTCTCCTGTCTCAACAGGGAACCTGAGAATGCAGCCGGTGATTCAGCCAGCTGACCATAGAGCTGATCAGAGACCAGAGTGGCTCCAAACATCTCTATGGCCTAAGAAACCGGAAGCTACAAGCATTTTATGACTTAGATTTCGCCGGATGTAAACAGTGCCATTGGGAAATTGGGAAAGCATTTTATCACACCGATCTTGGTGTGGTCAGATGCTTTGAGGGCAGAGGAGAAATCTAGGGTCTACTAGACCCCAATTTTTGCAAAAAAGAGTACCTGTCACTACCTATTGCTATGATAGGGGATATTTACATTCCCTGAGATAACAATAAAAATGATGTAAAAAAAAAAAAAATGAAAGGAACAGTTTAAAAATAAGATAAAAAAATAATAATAATAAAGAAAAAAAAAAAAAAAAGCACCCCTGTCCCCCCTGCTCTCGCGCTAAGGCGAACGCAAGCGTCGGTCTGGCGTCAAATGTAAACAGCAATTGCACCATGCATGTGAGGTATCACCGCGAACGTCAGATCGAGGGCAGTAATTTTAGCAGTAGACCTCCTCTGTAAATCTAAAGTGGTAACCTGTAAAGGCTTTTAAAGGCTTTTAAAAATGTATTTAGTTTGTCGCCACTGCACGTTTGTGCGCAATTTTAAAGCATGTCATGTTTGGTATCCATGTACTCGGCCTAAGATCATCTTTTTTATTTCATCAAACATTTGGGCAATATAGTGTGTTTTAGTGCATTAAAATTTAAAAAAGTGTGTTTTTTCCCCAAAAAATGCGTTTGAAAAATCGCTGCGCAAATACTGTGTGAAAAAAAAAAATGAAACACCCACCATTTTAATCTGTAGGGCATTTGCTTTAAAAAAATATATAATGTTTGGGGGTTCAAAGTAATTTTCTTGCAAAAAAAAATTATTTTTTTATGTAATCAAAAAGTGTCAGAAAGGGCTTTGTCTTCAAGTGGTTAGAAGAGTGTGTGATGTGTGACATAAGCTTCTAGATGTTGTGCATAAAATGCCAGGACAGTTCAAAACCCCCCCAAATGACCCCATTTTGGAAAGTAGACACCCCAAGCTATTTGCTGAGAGGCATGTCGAGTCCATGGAATATTTTATATTGTGACACAAGTTGCGGGAAAGAGACAATTTTTTATTTTTTTTATTTTTTTTGCGCAAAGTTGTCACTAAATGATATATTGCTCAAACATGCCATGGGAATATGTGAAATTACACCCCAAAATACATTCTGTTGCTTCTCCTGAGTACGGGGATACCACATGTGTGAGACTTTTTGGGAGCCTAGCCGCGTACGGGACCCCGAAAACCAAGCACCGCCTTCAGGCTTTCTAAGGCCGTAAATTTTTGATTTCACTCTTCACTGCCTGTCACAGTCTCGGAGGCCATGGAATGCCCAGGTGGCAAAAAACCCCCCCAAATGACCCCATTTTGGAAAGTAGACACCCCAAGCTATTTGATGAGAGGTATAGTGAGTATTTTGCAGACCTCACTTTTTGTCACAAAGTTTTGAAAATTGAAAAAAGAAAAAAAAAATTTTTTTTCTCGTCTTTCTTTATTTTCAAAAACAAATGAGAGCTGCAAAATACTCACCATGCCTCTCAGGAAATAGCTTGGGGTGTCTACTTTCCAAAATGGGGTCATTTGGGGGGGGTTTGTGCCACCTGGGCATTCCATGGCCTCCGAAACTGTGATAGGTAGTGAGGAGTAAAATCAAAAATGTACGCCCTTAGAAATCCTGAAGACACTGATTGGTTTTCGGGGCCCCGTACGCGGCTAGGCTCCCAAAAAGTCCCACACATGTGGTATCCCCGTACTCAGGAGAAGCAGCTAAATGTATTTTGGGGTGCAATTCCACATATGCCCATGGCCTGTGTGAGCAATATATCATTTAGTGACAACTTTGTGCAAAAAAAAAAAATTTGTCACTTTCCCGCAACTTGTGTCAAAATATAAAACATTCCATGGACTCAACATGCCTCAAAGCAAATAGCTTGGGGTGTCTACTTTCCAAAATGGGGTCATTTGGGGGGTTTTATGCCATCTGGGCATTTTATGGCCTTCAAAACTGTGATAGGTAGTGAGGAGTAAAATCAAAAATGTACGCCCTTAGAAATCCTGAAGGCAGTGATTGGTTTTCGGGGGCCCCGTACACGGCTAGGCTCCCAAAAAGTCCCACAAATGTGGTATCCCCATACTCAGGAGAAGCAGCTAAATGTATTTTGGGGTGCAATTCCACATATGCCCATGGCCTGTGTGAGCAATATATCATTTAGTGACAACTTTTTGTAATTTTTTTTTTTTTTTTGTCATTATTCAATCACTTGGGACAAAAAAAATGAATATAGCACCTTAAGAAACGACATAGGCAGTCATAAATTAAAGGCTGTGTAAATTCCAGAAAATGTACCCTAGTTTGTAGGCGCTATAACTTTTGCGCAAACCAATAAATATACACTTATTGACATTTTTTCTACCAAAGACATGTGGCCGAATACATTTTGGCCTAAATGTATGACTAAAATTGAGTTTATTGGATTTTTTTTAGAACAAAAAGTAGAAAATATCATTTTTTTTCAAAATTTTCTGTCTTTTTCCGTGTATAGCGCAAAAAATAAAAACGGCAGAGGTGATCAAATACCATCAAAAGAAAGCTCTATTTGTGGGAAGAAAAGGACGCAAATTTCGTTTGGGTACAGCATTGCATGACCGCGCAATTAGCAGTTAAAGCGACGCAGTGCCGAATTGTAAAAAGTGCTCTGGTCAGGAAGGGGGTAAAACCTTCCGGGGCTGAAGTGGTTAAAAAAGGGCCGACTATGATGGGACGTATGGACCTTACCCCAAACCCAATGTCAGAAAGGCCAAGATCATGACGAAAGTTGTAAGGAGTCTGCACAGAAATTTTGGGGTACAGCGATCCAAGGATCAACTGAGAAAGTGGTGGTCGGACCTCAAATTAAGGGAGCACGATCAGTATAGAAGGATCAGGAGAGTGCTGCAAAAACATAAGTAGTTGTCTTGTGTTCCTATTCTTTATTTTTATTATGTTCGTGCTGCTCCATGTGCTTTTCTTTATACTGTTGTACAGTTTAAAATGGCAACTTTCATGTTCATGGACACATTATTCATTCGTAGGAAAACATTGTTCGTTCAGCCTATAAAACACCATGTTTTGTCCAGATGCAGTTCAATACATTTTTTCTGGCCTACTTCTCTTAAAATAATTTTGGTGTCTAGATGGGTTTGTAACTAGGATTAAATGCAAACTAGATTCTGTGTAAGGAGAGGACACTCAGCAGCTGTTTACACATCTGGACACTGGAGCACTAGTGTGGGACACCAGAACACCCTTTTTATTAGGGGGCCCACACAGGTTCTCCAGTGGATACTATAGGGGTGACTCCATCTGTGAAGCTTGTATAAAACAGGTAAGTATTCAAGTTTGACAAAGGAAAACAATACTTCTTCATCTTGGAACTCTGCCAAAAAAGACAATTGTACCCCACTTCCAAGCAATGTTTCATATTCCTATTTCTGCCATCAAATATCTGTGTGCTAAGTATACCTTTTTTTTTGCATAGGGGAGAAAAGAATTGGAGGACACCACTCATCAGAGGAGACAACAGACCCCCCACCTCATGAAGAAGGGTAAATCCCACAAACATAACAGGAGGAGGCGGAGGGAGACGTGGTGGAAATTGTCACCACAACAGGTGAGTGTCTGCGACCACAGCCTCAGGTAAAAGATGGATGTCTGCGTATTTATAATACATGGTGGGGTTTTTTTATATATATTTTTAGGTGATCGTGATGTTGTGGATGAAGGTCATTTCACCAGTGAAAGTGCCCAGATCCTGATCGGGGAGATCATGGGGTGTAATAGGGACTTTAAAAACATCAAGCAAAACATCAACGATGTTCAAAACAAAATGAAGAACATCATTGATGTTTTAGGGAGAATTTAAAACCCCTCAAAATCCCAAATTAAGTTTTTTGTCTGGAGAATTTTTTGAACTTTTTTTGACTTATTCTCGAAAAGCCAAATTTTGAAGATGCGCACAGTGTGTCAACATGTGCTATCTGCAATCACGGGAGATCAATGTATGCGTTTTGTGCGTGCAACCCCTTCCTCAATAAAAAGTAGCTTAGAGGAAGGGGTTTTACCCACAAAACACTTTCATTGATCCCCCATGAAGGCAGCTAGCACATGTTGACATTCGGCAATTTGTGTGCATCTTCAAAATTTGGCTTTTCCAGGGGTGACTTCATCCCATCTGAACGCAATATCATACACAGTTTATAAATACTCATGTCTGATATTGCCTTAAATTTCTAGAAAAGTTGAACTGTGTAAGTTCCAGATTTGTGTTTTTCTTGTTGGTTTTAAACATGCCTGTTTTACCTTAAAATGACATTTCTACTTTTAATAATGTGACCTAAAAATTTGTTATACAACAAACATGTTGGTTTGTTTTAGAAACCTTTTATGAATGCACATGTGATTGTGCTTGTATTAAAAAGATTGATAATCAACATTGTGTGGCTTCTTCTTTCAATGCTCAAAAGCATTTTTTGTGGTAAAATTGGTGTTTTCAGTGACAATGGGGGTTATTTCCTAAGGGCAAACCCACTTTGCACTACAAGTGCAGTTTCAGTGCAGTCTCAAGTACACTTGTAGCGCAAAGTGTCTTTCCTTTAGTAAATAACACCCAACAGTGCTTTATAATTTTACGCAATCACGCCATTTTCAGAACTCCCAAAATCTCAGTCACGGTCAGCTAAAAGAAAGACAAGCAGTAAATGTAAGCGAATATTTGTTCAGTTTTAAATTTTTTTTTATTTAAAAAATGTCTCAGACATTGTCTGGCATATTGATGGCCCCCCTACCCACAAAGTATTCCATGTATCTTATACGGACCTCGCGAGCACTCAGGGGGGGCAAGCCAGGACGGCCAGCTTCAAGCGCCGTCAGGGTTGTTTCATTGAGATTGATTCCGGCTTTAGGCCCAACTGAACCAGCATAGTTCACAGAATTTCTCCTTAAAAAGTTTTGGAGAGCACAGCAAGCCAGGATGATGTGATTGAGTTTATACTCCGGCATGTGTATCGGTGTAAGAAATAGGTGGAACCGGCTGGCCATTATTCCAAATGTGTTCTCCACCACTCTTCTGGCTCTGGCCAGCCGGTAATTGAAAACCCTCTCGTTCGGGGTGAGGGTCCTCATAGGGAATGGCTACATAAGATGGTTCCCCAGCACAAACGCTTCATCCGCAATGAAGACGAATGGTAGTCCTTCCGCATTGTCTTCTGGAGGTGGCAAGTCCAAGCTGCCATTCTGGAGATGCCTGTAGAACTCGGTCTGGGCGATGACTCCACCATCTGACATCCGGCCATTTTTCCCCACGTTCACATACAGGAACTCTTAAGTAGCCGACTCCACCGCCAACATCACAATACTATTGAACCCCTTGTAGTTGTAATAGTATGACCCTGAGTTGGGGGGTGGGACGATGTGGACGTGTTTACCATCAATTGTCCCTCCGCAGTTAGGAAAGTCCCACTGCTGGGCAAAGTAGGAGGCCACAGTCTGCCATTCCTGTGGGTTGGAAGGAAACTGTTGAGTCAAACAAGAAAACAAAATTAATCATTTTGCACATAAACATGGAAAGCAGATTAGACACAAACATTCTTGGCCAACATCAGTATTACATTTTTTTAGGAAGTATTTAAAGACAAAGGTATAAGGTCCACCTATCAGATTCCCCCCCCCCCTCTCATGGGCCACTTAAATAAATTGATGGGGGGGTGTTTTGGACAGGTAACCCTCTCCACTTCATTGAGAGATGAATGCCTAAATAATGTGTATTGCTTTGACCAGCCCCTCCTTACTTTACACTATTGGCAGCCCACTGAACAGGTAAGAAGTGTCATAATACAAAGAGATAAATACACACTGTACACATTTTAGCACATTTTTACATTCTACTATTACCTATCAAGATAATAATAGGATACAAAATCTTTGAACATTACCATTTGGAAGTATTCAGGCAGGCCCTTGCACTACATGCTTTGGGGAATTCATCCATAAATCTGACCACAAAACAGGTAGGTATAGTGTGTATGGGTTTGGCAAAGTCAGCAGATAGAGGATTGGTATCAGCTGAGTTAGCAGTTGGGGGGAGGGAGGGTTCCAAATGATTTTGGGACCCAAAAAAAAAAGCCTCTGGCACTCTGCATGAATTTCAAGCACACATCACAATTTTCAACATTTTAGGGGGTATTTAGGGTAAAGCACTACTATGGAGCTGACAAAATACATTGTTAAGTGACTACACTAGGTGAATATAGGCCCAGGAGAGCATGCTGGGGAGGCAAATATGTATGAAGGACAAAAAAAAAGTACATAAAAATCCAGCATGCATGAGGACAAAGTGGACATTCACAGCATATTACAATCATGGTAATTAGGGAATGAGGAAAGAAATACAATATATTATCAAACATTCTATACAATAAAATGTGATGTTAAAGGATAAAAATCTTACCTTAATATACTCCTTCTGCAGAACCTGGATGATGGCAAAACAGGTCTCTGGGATAATGATCCCCAGAGCCTGGGGGGAGATGCCTGTCGAGAACTTGAGGTCCTGCAGGCTTCTCCCCATCGACAAGTACCGCAGGGTGGCGACTAGCCTCTGCTCCGGAGTGATGGCTTGCCTCATGCAGGTATAGGGGGTCAGCAAAGCCAACAAACTGTGAAATAGGGGGTCCGTCACCCGGAGAACATTCCTGAAATCGTCAGGATTATACTCACGGAGCAAAGGCATGTGACTGAACTGGTCACGCTGGAGCAACCAATTCTTGGTCCATGAACTCCTCCCCACCCTGTTCATGGACTGGACTTGTGTCAAAGTAAGGACCCCAACACCAAGCCCTCGCACAGCACGAACTCTACAATGAGTACGTATATGCAACATGGTTAGAAAACGGTCAGCTGCTCAAAACGAAGTAACAGAATGCACTGAAGAACAGCAAGGCCTGTGAAGAGTGACCTAAAAATCAGTAACGAACAAACAAGAACACAATGAAAAATCAATGGTAACTCGCTGCACGCACTGAAGACCAGATACAAACCCACAAGTACAAACTGAACAGCAGAAATACGATCTGTAAACCACGAGTCTGAAAAAGCGCGAATCGTCTCTCACCAAACTTTTACTAACACGAGATTAGCAAAAGGAGCCCAAAGGGTGCCGCTCCTAGTACTGAACTGCCCTTTTATAGTCTCGTCGTACGTGGTGTACGTGACCGCGTTCTTGGTGTTCGGAAATTCTGACAACTTTGTGCGACCGTGTGTATGCAAAACGAGTTTGAGCCAACATCCGTCGGAAAAAATCCATGGATTTTGTTGTCGGAATGTCCGATCAATTTCCGACTGTGTGTACATGGCATAACAGTAAAGAACCCTCTACGTAGTTTAGGGTTAAACCTTTTTTCTTCTAATTTTAATGTGTGGCCACGAGTCTTGTTAAACTCCCTTTGAGAAAAAGTTTTATCCCTATTGTGGGGTCACCAGTATGGTATTTGTATATTGAAATCATATCCCCTCAAGCATCTCTTCTCCAGAGAGAATAAGTTCAGTGCTCGCAACCTTTCCTCATAACTAATATCCTTCAGACCCTTTCTTAGCTTTCTTGCCCTTCTTTGTACTTGCTTCATTTCAAGTACATCCTTCCTGAGGACTGGTGCCCATAACTGGACAGCATACTCTAGGTGCAGCCAGACCAGAGTCTTGTAGAGCGGTAGAATTATCGTTTTATCTCTGGAGTTGATCCCCTTTTTAATGCATGCCAATATTCTCTTTGCTTTGCTAGCAGCAGCTTGGCTTTGCATGCCATTGCTGAGCCTATTATCTAATAGGACCCCAGGTCCTTTTCCATCCTAGATTCCCCCAGAGGTTCTCCCCCCAGTGTATAGTTTGCATTCATATTTTTGCCACCCAAACGCATTATTTTACATTTTTCTACATTGAACCTCATTTGCCATGTAGTTGCCCACCCCATTAATTTGTTCAGATCTTTTTGTAAGGTTTCCACATCCTGCAGAGAAGTTATTGCCCTGCTTAGCTTAGTATCATCCGCAAATACAGAGATTGAACTGTTTACCCCATCTTCCAGGTCGTTTATGAACAAATTAAATAGGATTGGTCCCAGCACAGAACTCTGGGGGACCCCACTACCCACCCTGACCATTCCGAGTACTCCCCATTTATCACCACCCTCTGGACTCACCCTTGTAGCCAGTTTTCAATCCATGTACTCACCATATGGTCCATGCCAACGGACCTTATTTTGTACAGTAAACGTTTATGGGGAACTGTCAAATGCTTTTGCAAAATCCAGATACACCACGTCTACGGGCCTTCCTTTATCTAGATGGCAACTCACCTCCTCATAGAAGGTTAATAGATTGGTTTGGCAAGAAAGATTCTTCATGAATCCATGCTGATTACCTCTAATGATACCATTCTCATTACTAAAATCTTGTATATAGTCCCTTATCATCCCCTCCAAGAGTTTACATACTATTGTTGTTAGGCTAATTGGTCTGTAATTCCCAGGGATGTATTTTGGGCCCTTTTTAAATACTGGTGCATTGGCTTTTCTCCAATCAGCTGGTACCATTCCAGTCAGTAGACTGTCAGTAAAAATTAGAAACAATGGTCTGGCAATTACTTGACTGAGTTCCCTACGTACCCTTGGGTGCAAGCCATCTGGTCCCAGTGATTTATTAATGTTAAGTTTCCCAAGTCTAATTTTAATTCTGTCCTCTGTTAACCATGGAGGTGCTTCCTGTGATGTGTCATGAGGATAAACACTGCAGTTTTGGTTACTGAAGCCCCCCGATTCCCCCGTGAAGACTAAGGAGAAGAATAAATTCAATACCTTTGCCATCTCCCCATCCTTTGTAACCAGATGTCCTTCCTCATTCTTTATGGGGCCAATATGGTCTGTCCTCCCTTTTTTACTGTTTACATACTCAAAGAATTTCTTGGGATTTTTTTTTCTCTCCGCTATGTGTCTTTCATGTTCTATCTTAGACGTCCTTATTATACTCTTACATTTCTTGTTGCATTCTTTATAAAGTCTGAATGCTGATGATGATCCCTCAACCTTGTATTTTTTGAAGGCCTTCTCCTTTGCTTTTATATGCATTTTTATATTGGAGTTAAGCCATCCAGGACTTTTGTTTGTGCTTTTAAATTTATTACCCAATAGGATGCATTGGCTAATGCCCATATTTAATATGCTCTTAAAGCAAACCCATCTCTCATCCGTGTTCTTTGTTCCTAAGATTTTATCCCAATTTATGCCTTCTAGCAAGGCTCGTAGATTAGGGAAGTTTGCTCTTTTGAAATTCAGTGTCTTTGTATTCCCCTTATGTTTCCTATTTGTGTAATTTATACTGAAGCCAATTTACCTGTGATCGCTATTACGTAAATTGCCCCGTATTTCCACATCCGTGATCAGGTCTATATCATTGGTAATCAGTAGATCCAGCAACGCTCTATTTCTAGTTGGTGTGTCTACCATCTGAACCATAAAATTTTCCTGAAAAACATTTAGGAACTGGCGAGCTTTAGATGAATGCGCAGTTCCCTCCGCCCAGTCTATGTCTGGATAGTTAAAATCCCCATTATGATAACACTTCCCATCCTTGCTGCTAATCCAAATTGTGATAGGAGATCTGTCTCCGTTCCTCCCTCAGGTTTGGGGGCCTATAGCATACTCCCAGTATTATTTTCCCCTGAGTTTCATCCCTTTGGAGCTCCACCCATAAGGATTCCACCTCCCCCTAGCTCCCTTAGTGATGTCATCTCTCACATTCACTTCTATATAGGCATACCCCCCCTTTTTTACCCTCTCTATCCTTGCGTTAAAGGGTATACCCTTGAATGTTTGCCTGCCAATCCTGAGAGCTGTTGAACCAGGCCTCTGAAATTCCCACAAAATCCAAATCTTCCTCGTGCAACAGTATCTCTAGTTCACCCATCTTGTCCGCCAGGCTCCTGGCATTGGTGAACATGCCACATAGTTTAGACTGGTCGCATATTATCCTCTTATTGGGTGTTCCGAGATTGCAACTAGGACTTGCTACTATACTTATCTTGGGTTTATGTGCTCTGGTCAACCTACCACTAATGCCCCCAATACTACCCTTTGGAATGTGTTGTGCACTGACTATCTCTACCTCTGGACCTTCCCCCATCGCCTAGTTTAAAAACCCCTCTAATTTTTTGGCCATCTTCATTTCCAGCTAATCTGCACCCTCCTCATTTAGGTGCAGTCCGTCCCTTCTATAGTACCTGTTATCGACTGAGAAGTGGGCCCAGTCCTCCAGGAACCCAAACCCCTCCTTACTACACTAGCTCTTCAGCCACTTATTTACCTCCCTAATCTCCCTCTGCCTTTCTGGTGTGGCTCGATGTACCGGTAGTATTCCTGAGAATACTACCTTGGAGGTCTTTTTCCTCAATTTAGCTCCTAAGTCCCTAAAATCGTTCTTTAGGACACTCCATCTGCCTCTGACTTTGTCATTGGTGCCAAAGTGCACCATGACAGCTGGGTCTTCCCCAGCCCCTCCCAGTAATCTGTCCATCCGATCCGTGATGTGTTGAACCTGAGCGTCCGGTAGACAACATACTGTTCGGCGCTTCAGGTCTTTGTTACAGATTTGCCTCTCTGTTCTTCTAAGAATTGAGTCCCCTACCACCAGAATCTGTCTTTCCTTTCCCTTCACTTCCCCCCACTCTCACTGGGGGGGTTCTTCCCCCAGCAGCTAGGAGAGTCCATTAGCTCCAGCAGTGCTGGTCCCTGACTGGTTTCACCAATGTCACTCAATGGAGCATACTTATTGGGATGCTCCAGCCCTGGATCGGCCTCCCTGGCACTTCCCCCTCTACCCTTCTTGACTTTCACCCATCTACTCTTTGCTAATGCCTGCACCTCTTTGTCTCCACCCGCCTCTGTGCAGGCCCCAGCCAGCACCTGCCGTGTACGTTCCTGGCTCTCCTTTAGTATGGAGGGACTTCTCTAATCAGTTCTTGAGTATGTCCCGTGTACAGGGGAGTGGAATGTATAATCTCATATTTTAGAATGTTGTATTCTCCATACATCCATCAATTGATTCTGGTGTAACTTCTTTTTTATTGTACACTTCCAGTCCCCTATTCCTCCCTTCTCAAACTCCATTAGTTTCTCCATAACCGCTTTTAGGTATTTTATTGGGTTTTTATTAGGGCAATAGATATTTGCCAGAGTGCAGTCCATATCGCATAGTCTTCCCCTCAGGAACAGATAGCGACCTTTGTGGTCTACCATTCTCTCCTCCAGGGTCAACCTTACTCCTCTCACAAACCCAATGGCTACTGCCTTTACCGGTTTTTGTTTAATCTCTCTTAATATATTATGTTTCTTTATAGTTGTATGTAGCCCACACACATTATACATTAGAAATTTTAGCGATGTCATCTTTGCTCCTTGTACTCCCCTCTCCTATTTCTGTCCTCTTCGTTCAGCCCTACCACTGGATGGGATTGATTATATCCGATTGCGAGGGATATTTGTCTTGATGGGTGTACGGTGAGCAAAGAGGAGTCGTCAAGTCTGTGGTAGGCCTTCACTGATTTGTGATAGGTTTCCATTCTTCTCTTCCCTTTTCCCTCTCTCCCTTCCACCTTTTGGGGAATGTTGGAGCCCGCTCAGCTCCCCATGTGCCGTTTTCTGTTCTTTACTTAATTTCTTTTCCTCCCTCCCCCTCCTCCCAGTCCAGTCCCCTCTTCTCCTTTATTGTTATTATTCTTTTCCATCTATGTTTTCCTCTTTGTTAATGCTTTCTTCTTCTTTGAAACCAAGTGCCATTGTTGTTGTTCATTGATATTTGTTGTTTTCTTTTGTGTTTCCCACCAGCCAGGGATCTCTGAGATTGGCATATCCATTTTTTTGCAAAACCTTTCCGTTTCTTCTGGAAACCTTAATACTGTTGAGCGGCCATCCTTTCTCCCTATTAGGCAAGCTGGGAAGCCCCAAGAGTACTGGATGTTATGGGTCTTCATTTGTTCCAATAAGGGTCTGAGTACTCTTCTCCTTACCAGAGTTTCTGATGCCAGGCCTGGGAATATCTGTAGCACAGTTTCTTCATACTTTTCAGGATGTTTGGCTTTTAGACCTTCCCAAATCTGTTCTTTATCTTTGTAATTATGAAATCTCACAATCACCTCTCTCAGGATTTCCTTTTAAGGATTGTTCCAATCTTAAAAACATCTCTGCCATTTCGCCCTTAGTTGGGAGTTTGCTTTTTGTTCTTAGTTCTTTGTTTTCTTCTGCCTGCTCTTTGTTTACATTCATTGAGCTATTTGCTCCCACGGATTGTCTATTTTGCCCATTTTTTAAGGGTTTCCTCTATTTGTTTGCTCCTTGCCCCCAGTTGTTTTCCAGGGCTTTCCTTGCCCCCTTTTTGTCATATGCTTCTTAATTGTGCTGGGGCTGGCATTTACTTTATTTACTCCTGCTCCTCTGACGGGTTTGCCTCTCATATTGTTCTGTGTTGGAGGTATTCTGCGTTGGGGGAGTTCTATATATACTGTCTGTGGTATCAGATTTCACCTGTTCTCTGGTCTTCTGGTACCTTCAGTGGCTTGATATTATTTACCCCTGAGAGAAAAAAAAAACACCCTCTTTGTTTCTCCAGTGAGAGGTTTTATGGTTGCTGATCAGACCAGTGCCGCTGTCAGAGCACTGAATACAATTTTACATGTGGTAGTGGGTGGAATGTCCTAATAGATATGGCACCTCATCCCTAGACAGATAAGTATAATAGGGCAGGGAGAAGGGCATTATAGCGGTGCCAAGAACAATTTAGAACACAAAAAATGATAAAAAATATGAATTCTTTGTTAATATACAATGTTAAAATCTATATATATAGGAAATACATATACATTAAATGTCATAAAAATGAGCAAGAAACACTTTGCAATTAATTTATTGACCAACACAAGTGATGTTGAAAGGTAGTCGAAGGTCAAGTCATCCCTACTAGTTTCGCCAAAACATTGGCTTCACCAGGGGAATAGGTAGGTAGTAAATAAAAGAAAAACATGTGTCAAACTCCAAGGGTAATAGAGTAAGCACCAACAAGCAAATGTGGATGAAAGTCAGACTCAGTCCTGTAATTGGCTACAGGGGGCCAAAAAGGTGCCTGTAAAAACAAGAGTAGAGACATAGAATGATGCTCTGTACTTGGCGGTGTTAAATCAAGATAACCAGGGTTTCTAAACTCCTTGCTGGAAGCCTATTTGGGGCTCTGTTACTCAGTTCTCCTGATAGTGGGATCTGAATTGTTGCGTACTTTATTGCTTTCCTTGGCGTTTGCAACTTTTGGCTTCCTTGGTTTATCATATATATCCTTTTGACTCAAACACATCCCAATACTACACTTCTACCTATTCATTGCATCTGTGTACGCATTCTACATCTCTACTCTTGTTTTTACAGGCACCTTTTTGGCCCCCTGTAGCCAATTACAGGGCTGAGTCCGACTTTCATCCACATTTGCTTGTTGGTGCTTACTCTATGACCCTGGGAGTTTGACATGTGTTTTTCTTTTATTTACTACCTATCTATACCCCTGATGAAGCCAATGTTTTGGCAAAACTAGTAGGGATGACTTGACCTTCGACTACCTTTCAACATCACTGGTGTTGGTCAATAAATTAATTGCAAAGTATTTCTTGCTCATTTTTATGACATTTAATGTATATGTATTTCCTATATATATAGCTTTTAACATTGTATATTAATAAAGAATTCATATTTTTTATCATTTTTTGTGTTCTAAATTGATCTTGGCACTGCTATAATCCCCTTCTCCCTGCCCTATTACAATTTTACATGTATTTTCAATTGATAACCTTGTGACAGACCTAGCCGGGAGAGAGATTTTTGGAGGGGACTGAATGCTAGCCTCTTGCCGATCGATCGTGGGCCCTGGCATTTGGGGGAATGGTGCTCTTTGTGAGCTGTATGCCTGGGGACCCTTGAGGTGGTACTACTGTGGATTCGAGTCCTGGTCCCCCAGGACACACAGACTCTGGGGACCCTGGATTTGCCATATTAGAAATAGTGGCTGATTCATAATGCTGGGACAGATACTGTTAGGCCTCTTTCTCACGGGGCGGATCAGTGATGATCCGCCCCGTGAACATCCGCTGGCTCAGCGGGGATCGCTCCGCCGATCCCCGCTGAGCAGGAAGATGACTGGTGCATCGCTGCACACTGTGCAGCGACGGACTTGTCAGAGCGCCGCTCTCCCCTATGGGGGGATCGGATGACGACGGACTGTAGTGTCCGTCGTCACCCGATCCGATCCGAAAACGGATGGAAAAGTAGGTTTTTCCTCCGTTACACTTTTCGGATCGGAGCAGGGTCGGATGTCAGCGGACATGTCACCGCTGACATCCGACGCTCCATAGGGATGAATGTATGTCCGTTTTTCATCCAAAAACGGAAGGATGAAAAACGGACATACAGATCGTCCATGTGAAAGAGGCCTTAGGAGATGCTGATGTAAATTCCAGCACCTGTCTGTCTGTTGCCTGCTAGAATGTGTATTGTAAATAAGTCTACTATGGGATCTAAGAGTCATTAGATCCCCATTGTTGTCTGTGTTAATTAACTCTGCTATTGTGTGAAGAAGAGTCTATGTTGATTGTGTTTTCTGAACTACAAGACGGCCAGTCTGGCCTAAAGGTCATGCCTGAGTCATCTAGGCTGTCTAAAGGGATTAGTTAATTAGCCCATGTTAATTAGGTTTCTGGTCACAGGTGTATGTTCAGAGTAATATGAGCCGGAGGTATGCACCTCCACTTTTAGTGTATAAAAGAGCCTGTATTTTGCAATAAAAGAGATTCCTGGTTGAACTTACATACAGCCTGCCTGGTGTTTGTTCTGAGCTATCACAACTGGATTAGAACGGCACATAGCTGTAGTTCTAATCCCGGAGCATCGGATGACTGAACAATCAGATGTTGCGATCTCCAGTCTGATTCTATAGCTGCAGAGGAGTGTCGGGAGAGCGAGCAAAGGGCTCGTTACAAACCTCATGCAACATATTTCCGAGCTGGGGCTCAATACTTAATTGTTTGTGTCTCTGACTTTCTTCTCTCATCCCCTTCTCCTTCTTTTTACTTAATTATGGCATATCTTCCCCCTTTTTTTCTCGGGATCTCTGATGTCCCTCACCAAATATTTATCTCGGATCAATATCACGGTTCAGACTTTCTTGCTTCCTTACCATCCACACAGTCTTCAAGCCCCTCCTCTTTCACTTTTTTGTTTCCTGATGCAAAGGGTATATGGGGTATATGGGGGGCATAAAAGGGGAATCCGCGGGGAGGACGAAACTAGGGGGTGTCAGTCTGTTCAGTCCATTCAACCTGCTCAATTTTATGATATCCTCTGCCCAAGCCTCATTAGCCTCCTTAGCCTCTTTTACAATCTCTCCTTTTTGTCAGTCTCTCCCACAGACTGCCTCTTGCTAACAACCAGGCATAACTTTGGGGGTATACCACAATTCAAACATGTATACTAGACATGTGCATACTGAAATATTTCATTTCAGAATTTCGCTTTCGTCCGAAAAATAAATTTATTTCGTTAAACCCGAAATTCGTTTTTATTTATTTTGTTTTTCATTAAAAATTGCATTCGTCCGAAAATCCAAATTAAGATCGAATCTGTCATTGAAGGCTCATGGTGTCTTTCGACAGCAGCTAAACTGTACAACGCCGTATAGTTTACCTGCTCCGTCGAATCTTCTTAGAACTTTCAACAGACACCATAAACCAAACTACGTGTGTACTTAGTTCTAGCTATTTTACTGCTCCTCCTCTTTGGTTACAATCAGCCAATAACATTCATCATCATCATTATTTTTAGTTATCTTTTCTCCCCTACGTCGAATCTTTCTCCCCTACGTCAAATCTTTTCTCTCTATGTCGAATCTTTTCTCTCTATGTAGAATAATCTTGGACTAATAGAGTTAAGGTTAGGCACATTCGACCACAGGTTTGATGGACACAGATTGTTATTGTCATCATCATGTCGAATCTCCTATCTATATCGAACTGTTGTAGCAAAAGCATTTGTTTATGTCGGATCTTTTGTTTTTCGGATTCTGCACTTTCGTTATCGTTTGTTAAAACGATAGCGAAAATACCTGAACTTCGGACGAAAATCTTGCAGTTCAGGTTATGCTTATACCGGGTTCAGAGCTTACTGCCACAATCAGTCTGTTTCAACCAGTGGGTTGTTTGCTTGTTCCACCTGTCCAGTTTGTAGAGAGGCTAGGGCCAGAGGCCGTGCTGGGAACCGGTGGCCGGGGTCCTGGATCCTGGGGTTGTGACTAGGGACCAGAGATCAGGCTGAGAGCCGGTGTCCAGGTTTTGGGGGTCAAGGCTAAGGACCAGCCTTCTGCCAGAGCCACTAAGCATCTCCCGGATTGAGCCTGTACTTGTCTTCACTGCCACCACCGGGAGCCGCACACTCCTCTCCTCACTCTTGGCGTCTCTCTCCCCCAGCTCTGAGACCGTCTCTGGATTTCCCTGCATGCTCCATGCTGCCTTTTTACTTCTGTCTTCTGGGCAGGCACATTCTCAGCTCTCACCATCCCACCGACCCGACTCCCACAGCCCGCTGCTCACAGCCCACCCCCTCCACCAGATTCCTGGGGCCTCAAGCGTAGGTATGAGCAGCCATCCTTCTCAGGGGGGGGCGCAAGACATGGGAACTCTGGGGAGGTTGCTGGAGGAACCCAACAGCCTAGCCTGTTAGCCACATATGGGTAGGGTCCTCACGGGCTTCACGGGCTCAGCATCAGCTCCTGACTGGCGCCATCATCAAGCTCCTCCCTCCTAACAGTTTTTGCAAGTATATCAGTAGAATGGGATAAAAAGAAAAAAAGCATTGTCTCCGATTTATGTTACTTTTCTGAAAATATTGACTATACTTCTCAGCTTCCTTTACACATTTAATTAGGTAGTATTTTAGACTATATATTAATGTGACCAACTCCTCTATGACAGTAACTGTTCAGTAAACCTTTAAGATTTTAATTACATGCTGAGACCATTGATATCAATGATACCTTAGCCTTGGTTCATATATCCTGAAGCCTTATAGAGAAATTCACTAGCTTGTACATGTCTATACAGTCACTTTTCTTTTTGTAAATTTTTATTTAAATGCCAGTGAGTTTTTAAAGCAAATGAAGATTAAATTCCTTACTAGCTATTACAGACTTTAGAACCAACTAATGATCAACACTTTTACCTGTGTTTTCTTCTTGTCAGTTATTAATATTACAATTATAAAACATTCAAACAACATACTATATTTCAGGAGAAAGGCAAAGAAAGTAGAAAAAAAGATTGTAAAGTATGCTTTTAATAGGCTTCTATTTAAATCTTTTGGAAAAAAGACGTTCACAAAGGGATATTTTGCATTTTGTTTGTTCTTGGACAAGCAACAGTTATACTCTACATTCATCATTAAAGGGTATCACAAAGAGTTAAACAATGCAATTGTTTATATCTTTAGCTCAAAGACTGCATTTAGAACTCAAGCTTCTTTACGTTCATATGAAAGGCAATTCTTTGTAGAGGACCAACCTTATAGTGAATTTATCATTAACCATGCTTTATACGGTAGGTATGACTGGTAGAAAACAAAATCTGCTGTTGGTCAGCCAAACAATTAAAAAGTTAATACAATGTAAAAGTGGTGGACTTTGGTGCTGCATACCTTTACCCGTCTGCACTAAGCACTTATGCAAGATTGCATGAATGTAATTAAGACTCTGAGTAAATAATATGACCAGCTTTAATGTATTTATTATAAACAGGAAATGTTTAGGAAAGTGCATTAATAGTAAAAGGACTATTTTTTATCTTAATAAGCTTTAAAGTATGATTAATGGCTTGTAGACTGTGTGCATTCAGCATTTCATCACAGTGTCACTTTTCGCAATAATTCATTTGACTTGACCTTACAACATGCAGGATTGTCTAGCACTGCAAACTAGTTTGAGTCAGTGAAGACTTGAATAGCTATAACTATAGGTTAATCTAGTTTACTTCTAATTAGCTTTCATTTGATTAAGAAGATACAAATTTATTAAATAACTTAATTCATATTTAATCATTTAGGAAAATTGACCGGGGCCTTTACCAAAAGTCACTCTTATAATTTGTAGGTCATTTTTATTAATTTACCAGTAATCACATATGGTCAACTCAAAAGTTAACTATTCATAATTGTTTGTTCCTGGATTTTTTTCCTTGATCATTAACCACAAGTGAATATTTATAATGTAATGTCCTGCTTTTTAATTAAGGACTGCTAGAACTTGAAATACAATACATGAGCGGATTAACATATCTCCAACTAAACTGAAAATTTCCTCCACCATTTTAAAAACACTTTACCTCACCATCAAAAAAACACCCATAAAAAATATTGTTGAACATGGTTTTCCCCTGCAATCACATTGCAATTCATAGCTGATTGCCAATTAATGCACAATTTACCAGGTGCTAAACAGGAAAATTTGCATTTCATAGCAAATATTTTGCTCTTCTTGAGTATAATTATAGCAGGTTCAGGATGCTTTGGTTTTTATGCTACCTACCACAGAAACAGTTCTTCCTGTTAAAAAAAAAAATCCAAATTTAAAACCTTGTTCTGATAATCTGTATATGATTAAGGATCAGCATCAAACAGGGAGTTTCTTAAGGATATAGTCCAACTATTTAAGTAAAGTAGTACTTCTTGTCCACTTTTTTATTCATTCATAAAAGGGGATAAAACTAAACATCCTTGCAATAGTTGTTTTAATAGCATTTCAATATTTCCACTCTCCTGGCTAATTTACCAAAATGCCTGATCTATCCACCTAGCCACCCACCTAGCTGTTCCAGTACAGACTCATTTAGTTTCTCTCTCAGACATAAATCTTGTTTGGTCACCTGTCTGTCTGGGCCAGACAAGCATGAGCATGTGCTGCCTGCATGTTTGCACACTCAGCCGCAATGGCTGAATCAAGAGCCCAGAGTGAGAGCAAGCATCTCTCATCTGTAGGCAATGCTTTTCTCTCTCTTCAATTAGACTTTTCTACCTGTCTACCTGTTCAGAGCCATCAAGCTCCATTTTACTGCCTGGACTCTTCCAGTGTTATTTACTACCTGTGACAGGTGTGTGTGTGTATATATATATATATATATATATATATATATATATATATATATATACACAGTATACTGTGCAGCTAAATATTAAGATTAGGTTAAATGCTAGAGTGTGTGTTAGGATTTGGGGTGTTAGATAATGAGTTTATGTGAAATCTCCATCAGCTGGTAAGATTAGGTTAAATGCTAGAGTGTGTGTTAGGATTTGGGGTGTTAGATAATGAGTTTATGTAAAATCTCCATCAGCTGGTGTAAATAATATTATAATTGGAAATATACTTTAGTTAGATAGAAATGTACAGTATTTAAACCATCGAGGGTGTTGCTGCATCAAACTATTCCTAGCTTCTATATTGCTGTTAATGTAAATAGTTTTACATACACGGGGGAACTTACTATATAATACTGGTCATTTACATGTGCATTAGGGATGGTCCGCTTTTTTGTTAATTGTGCTGTACAAGCCCCTCACACACCTCTATTACAATATGCTATCTGGTTGATATATGCCCACTAAAGTCGAACGGACACACACTAGTTTAATTAACCAATGAGAACTGCCGCTTGATGCGTGCTTGTAGAGTTACCTCACTTCTAGCTTAATTCCGAGCGGCTACTCGCTACACTCTGGGAGGGGGAGGAATCCATGTGTCCATTATCCTATATTAGCTGTCAAGTTGAGAAAGATGGCGCCGCCTTTGAGAACGTCCAATGACAAAATGTGTAAGGCGGGGCTACGCTTCGTAGTCATCTCTGATACGGAAGTAGGAAGCCTGGAACGCCGGTGGGAAGCGCGCTGCCGACCGGCTTTTCCTACACACCACGTCTGCTATTGTTTTAAGCTATCCCATATTGTGGATGGGAAGCTATTGATTTTAATCAACTTATTTTTAATAAAAATTTATCTTAACTACTACACAATGTGAGCTCTTTTCTTCCTCCCTCTGGAGACCCATGCCTGAGAAAGCTGTGGAGTGACCCCCAGGAGAAGCTGATCGGTGCATAACACATCCACTGTGTGGAAACAGCTACAGTAGCCTATTGGACCACTATTGGGAAAGCCGGGAGAGCTGAGGAGGTAGTCTATCCACGGTACCCACATATGCCTAATACCCCTGCAGGGGTAACAACTTCTGGTAAGTGGGGACCCAACGGGGGAGCACTACAAGTCACTTGGTTTGCTGAGCACCGAAGTCACCTTTAAGAACTGGAATTAGCTACCCTGGAATCACAATTTTATCCACAATTCATATTCACCAGTTTTTTGGACTTTTTATGCTGTACTTATATACACACATTGTGTGTGGGACTTTTTATATATATATATATATATATATATATCTATATATATATATATATATATTTCTAAGTATACTTTTTTTTATATGGGACTTTATTATTTCATATTGGCTTATTTTTTCACGTCACCTATTACTACAGTTTGGTCATTTTCCATTTTTATTATTGTCATTTTGGCCTCTTTATTTCACACTACTATTGCACTTTGCATTATGTGTTTAGGCTGACATTTTTCTACATCCGTTTGACACTTACTGTACATATTTGGGCTTATTTTAGACATATATGCACCAGCACACATTTTTTTCACATTCAAATATGATATGCACACTTACATATATCTAGCTTTACTGGGATAGGCTCTCCCCTTCTTCCTATAGGGTGGGCTTTCAGTTAGCTATCCCCATACCTTACAGGGTAGCGCCATTTACCCCATTTTTTATTTATTTATTCTTTGTAAGTTCCTTTGGGAACCCAATAGGGGGGCTGCAACCCGCACTTATCCTGAGCGCGAAGTATACCACTTATTTGTAAATAGTTTTACACTTCAAAGGTCTGGCCTTTTTTGTTTCCCTTATCCCATCTCACATGAGTTGTCAACAGCAGGCTTCTTTGGATCACCCAATCAGGCTGTGCCAAATATACATTTACTAGGTACAGTGACTAATTAGGGAGCATTAGCAATATTATTAGCCGCAGTACAGAAAGGAGGGGGAATATAATGTTTTGTCACCAAGCCATGGGCTCTGCTTATGGTGGGATATACATGGCAGTCACCATGACCAGACCTGAAGTTAAGAGGTAAACTAGCTTCAAACTTGCATTGTACATTGTTTTGTATATATGGTTGTTGTGGGTAATTTGTAAATATCATATAAGCCAGGGAACTTATACTGTACATTGTGCTGTAAATACTGTCTAATGTGTAATTTGTATATATTATGTAACCCTATCAATAAATGTCTGTTGCAGATGGAACTTCCTCTTTTGTATAAGAACTCTCAGATCTAGATGTGTCTATGTAAATACTACTACAATGACTGAGGTGTATGCACATTTACACGTAAAACAGTCAACAAGGGTTGGGTTAGCTGCCAGAGTTGGGGTTAGGTGCTAGAGTGCTTTACAGGTTAACTCAGCCTTCAGGCACAGGCTAAATACACATATGGAATACATACTGTATATGTTAGCTATCTTACTTAAATTTCTATCTATTATTATTATTATTATACAGGATTTTCACTGTGCTTCACAACATGAGGGCAGGCAGTACAGTTACAATACAATTTAATACAGGAGGAAGCAGAGAACCCTGCTCGTTAGAGCTTACAATCTAGAAATCTATCCAGTCTACATATTTACACAGCCTAAACAGGCAGCACAGCCAGCCTGATGGGTGACTTTTGTACAATTTATTTACAGTCTCCTTTGGATTTACCTGTAACTATGTAGTATTAGGGCCTATGTACACTCATCAATTAATATCTAAACACATAATCACTGGCACTTCATAGTTTTAGTAAATCGGAGGTTTATGTACAATAAAGTGGAAACATATTTGGGCTGCTTTCAAAATACATTAGAGGATAGAGATACCTATCCAAATGACCTTATTTGTATTTGTATTTAGAGGTAAAAGCCTTGTGCTGAGAACAGCTGAGCCAAAACATACCAGCAGGAAAACCCTCCTCCCATTAGGATACTAGAAGTGTTACTACTAATAAATCATGGCCTAATATCAAAAGTTCCAATAAATGACTCCATACTTGTATCAAAAAAAAAAAAGGAAAAAGATGGAATTTTGAGATATCCAACACTGGAAGTAGTACAATATAAGCATACTTTAACAATATAAGCATACTTTAACATTTGGAGAGTTGTTTTTATTTTTATTATCTAAGACCATCATTGTAAAACTGGTCACAAGTAGGTAATATGAGTTGCTGTCTTGAATATAGGCAGAGGCAAGGAAATAAAAAGATAAATAGCTGCAACTGCGATAGAAGACCATAAAGCACTTAATGAAAATAGGTGATGTGAGATGAAGAGAGATAAAAGAGAAGCAGAAAAAGATCTGGTTAATGACACAATGTAATTGAATGAATGTGAAGTCTACCATTTAATCTGAAAGTACCTGATGAATAATAAGTGTGTTTCTATCATTCTCCTATGGCTGTAATGCCAGGTCTCCTACTGTGAAAAATAATATTTCCTACACCATAAAAGATTCTAGATTTAATATTATTGAAAAAATGTCATATACTTGTGCCCCACAATTTGCTGCAATTGTATCTAATAACATTGCATAACTAAGGTTTTCAATTATGTAGTGGTACAACCACAACAATGCATACAAAAAGAGAATTGATAAAAGCATAAACCATTTTCAATGCAAAAAAATTAAAAATACGATAGTCATGCGTGGAAAAATAGCATGGAGTCTTTTTGACAGTTAGTGCTGGTTCACACTGGGATGACTTGTCAGGCGACTTAGCCGCCTGACAAGTCGCATGTCATTCTGTACAATGGAACCGTTCTAATCGGAGCGACGCAGGTCGCTCCGACTTAGAAAAAGGTTCCAATATGACTTTGGGGGCGACTTGAGGCGTCTTGCATTGACTTCTATATACTGTAGAAGTCGTTTTGCAAGTCGTGCTGCAAGTCGTGCTGCCTCAGTGTGAACCGACACTTATTGTCTATCTGAGCACAATACAGGATGAACTTTCTGCAACTGACAAAAAGTCAAATTTAAGTCTTGAGTTTTGTTAAAAATTGATTTAGTAGCATACTGTTGTTTAAAGAAAAGTATCACTTTTGTTAAAAAATAATAGAGCATATACCAATGCTACACCAGCCGTTTTGTAATTTAATGTTATTAAAAAGTAGATTTCCATTCCAATCCATGTTTGATGTAATTTTCTAAAACTGTGCAATTTTAGCAATCAGGAGGCTTTATGTACATGGTCAGTGTACAGAATACCCCCAAAAATGTAACTTCCTGCTTTTGTGATTGACTCATTGGTCTGCATTATGATACCAGTAACTTTTAGGCATTACCTGCAGTAGCAATTTCCTGATACTTGTCTACTAATAGATGCTGCAACTTTCCTCCTGAGAACACTGAGATTTGTTCAGGTGGTTATAATAAAAGCTGACCCTCCCATTCAGGAATCAGTCTAAAAAGACAAGCACAGCAGAACAGAAAAACGTAGGAATCTGGACTAAAATGCCCAGGAGGGGTTTATGTTTTTCTCAACAAAAGTGTGGTTACACTTTACATTTTATCGTATCACTTCAAACATAGCATAATATTCAGTAGTATTTTGGTAAATACCTTATTTCCTAGAATTCCAGTTTCCTGTCATTAGGTTTTCTGAACTTAGAATTTCAACATTTATGCGCTGAGAGCTTAGTGTTTGTTATTACAACACTGATTCTGGAGATTAAATTTGTATTAAAACAGAACCATCCATTTAGTTCTCACATTAAACGATTACAGCAAATGTATTGCACTGGTACTTGTACCTTATTAAAACAGTCATAAAAAGCACCTAAAATAATCCTGAGATGTGATACAATAATGTATTTACAAATTGGGGGTACTGTCTCACAGACGTAATCGACTGTGCTATTCCCCTCAACTCCTAAAACACTGACCATACTGACACAAAAGGTTGGGGAGGATCCCAAAGGAGTACTATAGGGAGGAAGGGAATAAAGCAGCCACAGTGTCATGGTTATGCAGTAATCTTTCTCTGTTGGCTTACTTTCTCCTCATGTGTTCAGACTAAGAGGCCAGCCACTCACACCTGGCTGGTTTTATAGCCTCTCCTCTAAGCATGGCCCCACCCCAGGCCCTACCAGGGAACCCTATATTAACTTGTGCACTGCAAGCCAGCAGTGCTGATCAACCATTGTGTGTTAGCTTTCGTGCGTACTTGCTGTGCTTCTTACGTCTGATTTCAGTTACCGACTTTGGCCTGTTTTCGACTTTCCCTGTCTGCTTGTGACCCTGACCTTTGGCGTGTTATGTTTATCCTTGTCTGCTAGTCACCCTGACATTTGGCTTATCCCTTACTTTCCTTGTTGTTCCAGCCTGCTGCCTCCTTCCTCTTCTCCTGTAGTCTACTGTGAGCGTGAGCTGTGAGACTCTGGGGGCCGCAACCTGGAGCCAGACTGCAGCTCAGTCCATCCTCACCACTAGAGGCTCTGGTGAACACCAGCTGGCTCTTAGACTCCGTGCCCTGGGGAATCTATGCTCTAGCTCCTAGTGGGATCTGTGTTAGTGATCCAGTAGACCTGCTTCCTGAACCTTCCAGGGTTCAATCCACAGCAGTCAGTCCTAGGGTCCACTACCTAGCAGTGCACTTCTGACTCCTACAGAGTGCATCTGTCACCTAGCCTCAAGGTGACCTGACACGCAGTCTCACTCTCTGGGAATAACTTTAATGTATGAAATGATAACACAAATTATATAAAAAATCCAGACTACATGTAAATAAAAGGTTAAGAGACAACGTTGTCACCTAAAAGCACACACTCCTCAGATACACTCACATGGTCTGTATAAATATCATAAAGCAAGTAGATATGCAGTCATACAGTAAGAGGCTAGGCGATGTGGAGTTGCAGGGAACCATGATGGTGTCAGCCTGGACCAGGCTGTACACAACCAGCCTGGGCTTATGCTCACACCATGGGCCTTGGGCCTAGTCTGTAACTGCTACTAGAGCACTGGGATGTAAGAGACCGTCTTCCCTACCCCAGGTCTAGATGGAAGCCTCCAGGGGAAAGGATACAGAAAGTTCACCGAATATCAAGATGGGTACTGGTTGTCACAAGATCCCCTCAAGGTGGGGATGGCAGGGGGGAAGGAGGTATGGAACCCCTATAAACCAAGTCACAATGCCGTGTTGACTCACAGTTCCTTTTGAAAGGATATTGGGGAAGAATCTGTTCCTTTTGGGCTCCGCTCCCATTAGTTGGATATCAGGAAACAGAAGTTGTACAGTAATAGGTCAGGCAAGGTGATATAGGCAGGGAACCACAATGATTTATGCCTGTAACAGGCAATACACAACAGTGTGGACTTCGGCTCACACCATGAGCCTAAGGTCTAGTCTATAACTACTGGTGGGCCACTGAGGATGTGATATGGAGATCTTCCTTTACTCTGGGCAAGCTGGCAGTCTTGATAGTAGACAAGATAGAGGGTTTGGACCAATTGTCACACAGTGTCCTAATTTACAGTCCCCTCAGATGAGGGTGACACTGGAGAAGGATAAGGTAGTTCCCTGTGGGGGATGTCAAAGTGCTGTGCTTACTCACAGTTCATCTCAGGGAGAAAGGGGAATATGGAATCTTTTCCTCTATAGTTCCCTTTGGGATTCAAGGACCGATCCACTGGCTGAGTGGTATCCAAGTAGTGTTGTGAGTCTGTGGTAGCCTCAAACGCTGCAATGGGAGCCTCGAGTCCTACTGATGACCAGATAGTATTCAGGCTGTACAGCAAATCTGTGGTAGCCTCGAGCGCTGCAATAGGAGCATCGAGTCCCACTGATGGCTGGGTGGGGTGGTAGCCTCAGGTGCTGCAGTGGTAGCCTCAAGTTCTGCTGATGGCCAGGTAGGTGGTCATCTCAGGCGCTGCAGTGGTAGCCTCGAGTCCCACAGATGGCCAAGTGGGTGGTAGCCTCAGACACTGAAGTTATAGCCTCGAGTCCCACTGTTGGCTGGGTGGGTGGTAGCCTCAGGCGCTGCAGTGGTAGCCTCAAGTCCTGCTGATGGCCAGGTAAATGGTAGCCTCAGGCTTTGCAGTGATAGCCTTGAGTCCCGCTGATACAGTCGCTAATTAGCCCTAGAGGGTCAGGGCAGTCCAAGTGTGTAGATGGTGTCTGACCAATGCAGGGAGAGTGAGGAGAGGCCAGGTAGCACTGCTGCCACATGGCTGGAAGTGTGCGTAGGCAGGATGCACGGATGCATTTAATCCACTTGGTAGCATGGACTTCTTTAGAGTGGGGCCCAAGAGTAGGGATGATCTGAACACCCCCCTGTTCGGTTCGCACCAGAACATGCGAACAGGCAAAAAATTTGTTTGAACATGCGAACAACGTTAAAGTCTATGGGACACATACATGAATAATCAAAAGTGCTAATTTTAAAGGCTTATATGCAAGTTATTGTCATAAAAAGTGTTTGGGGACCCGGGTCCTGCCTCAGAGGACATGGTTCAATGCACAAAAGTTTTAAAAACGCCCGTTTTTTCGGGAGCAGTGATTTTTAATAATGCTTAAAGTGAAACAATAAAAGTGTAATATCCCTTTAAATTTCATACCTGGGGGGTGTCTATAGTATGCCTGTAAAGAGGCGCATGTTTCCCATTTTTAGAACAGTCTGACAGCAAAATGACATTTCAAAGGAAAAAAAGTCATTTAAAATTACTTGCGGCTATTAATGAATTGCTGGTCCGACAATACACATAGAAGTTCATTGATAAAAATGGCATGGGAATTCCCCACAGGGGAACCCCGAACCAAAATTTAAAAAAAAAATGACGTGGGGGTCCCCCTAAATTTCATATCAGGCCCTTCAGGTCTGGTATGGATATTAAGGGGAACCCCGGCCAAAATAAAAAAAAAAATGGCATGGGGTCCCCCTCAAAATCTATACCAGACCCTTCAGGTCTGGCATGGATTTTAAGGGGAACCCAGTGCCAAAATTTTTTTAAAAAATGGCGTGGGGGTCCCCCTAAAAACCCATACCAGACCCTTATCCGAGCACACAACCTGGCAGGCCACAGGAAAAGAGGGGGGATGAGAGAGCACAGCCCTCCTGAACTGTACCAGGCCACATGCCCTCAACATTGGGAGGGTGCTTTGGGGTAGCCCCCCAAAACACCTTGTCCCCATGTTGATGAGGACAAGGGCCTCATCCTCACAACCCTGGCCGGTAGTTGTGGGGGTCTGCGGGTGGGGGGGCTTATCGGAATCTGGAAGCCCCCTTTAACAAGGGGACCCCCAGATCCCGGCCCTCCTACCTGTGTGAAATGGTAAGGGGGTACAAAAGTACCCCTACCATTTCACTAAAAATGTGTCAAAAATGTTAAAAATGAAAAGAGACAGTTTTTGACAATTCCTTTATTTAAATGCTTCTTCTTCTATCTTCTTTCGTCTTTCTTCTTTCTTCTATCTTCTATCTTCCTTCGGTTTCTTCCTCCATCTTCTTCTTCTTCTGGTTCTTCTGGTTCTTCCTCTGGTGTTCTCGTCTGGCATCTTCCTCCACGGCATCGGTGTCTTCTTCCCTTCTTCTCCTCGGGCCGCTCCGCATCCATAATGGCATGGAGGGAGGCTCCCGCTGTGTGACGCTTCTCCTCTTCATCTTCTTCTCTTCATCTTCTTGTCTTCATCTTCTTTTTGGGCCGCTCCGCATCCATGATGGCATGGAGGGAGGCTCCTGCTGTGTGACGCTTCTCCTCTTCTGACGGTTCTTAAATAACGGGGGGCAGGGCTACCCGGTGACCCCGCCCCCTCTGACGCACGGGGACTTGACAGGACTTCCTTGTGGCATTCCCTGTGACATCAGAGGGGGGCGGGGTCACCCATTACATAACCCCGCCCCCTTCTGACATCACAGGGAATGCCACAGGGAAGTCCCCGTCAAGTCCCCGTGCATTAGAGGGGGGCGGGGTCACCGGGTGGCTCCGCCCCTGTTATTTAAGAACCGTCAGAAGAGGAGAAGCGTCACACAGCGGGAGCCTCCCTTCATGCCATCATGGATGCGGAGCGGCCCGAAAAGAAGAAGAAGAGAAGAAGATGAAGAGAAGAAGATGAAGAGAGAAGCGTCACACAGCGGGAGCCTCCCTCCATGCCATCATGGATGCGGAGCGGCCCGAGGAGAAGAACTGAAGAAGACGCCGACGACGCGGAGGAAGATGCCGGACGAGAACACCGGAGGAAGAACCAGAAGAACCAGAAGAAGAAGAAGATGGAGGAAGAAACCAAAGGAAGATAGAAGAAAGAAGAAAGAGGATAGAAGAAAAAGAAGCATTTAAATAAAGGAATTGTCAAAAACTGTCTCTTGTCATTTTTACCATTTTTGACACTTTTTTAGTCAAATGGTAGGTTACCATTTCACACAGGGGGGAGGGCTGGGATCTGGGGGTCCCCTTGTTAAAGGGGGCTTCCAGTTTCCGATAAGCCCCCCGCCCGCAGACCCCCACAACCACCGGCCAGGGTTGTGGGGATGAGGCCCTTGTCCTTATCAACATGGGGACAAGGTGTTTTGGGGGGCTACCCCAAAGCACCCTCCCAATGTTGAGGGCATGTGGCCTGGTATGGTTCAGGAGGGGGGTGCTCTCTTATCCCCCCTCATTTCCTGTGGCCTGCCAGGTTGCGTGCTTGGATAAGGGTCTGGTATGGATTTTTGGGGGACCCTATGCCGTTTTTTTTTACATTTTGGCGCGGGGTTCCCCTTAAAATCCATACCAGACCTGAAGGGCCTGATATGGAATTTAGGGGGACCCCCACGTCATTTTTTTTTAAATTTGGTTCGGGGTTCCCCTGTGGGGAATTCCCATGCCGTTTTTATCAATGAACTTTTATGTGTATTGTCAGACTGTTCTACACACGGGAAACATGCGCCCCTTTACAGGCATACTATAGACACCCCCTAGCTATGAAATTTAAAGGGATATTACACTTTTCATGTTTCACTTTAAGCATTATTAAAATCACTGCTCCCGAAAAAACAGCCGTTTTTAAAACTTTTTTTTGCATTGATCCATGTCCCCTGGGGCAGGACCCAGGTCCCCAAACACTTTTTATGACAATATCATGCATATAAGCCTTTAAAATTAGCACTTTTGATTTCTCCCATAGACTTTTAAAGGGTGTTCCGCGGCATTCGAATTTGCTGCGAACACCCCAAATTGTTCGCTGTTCGGCGAACTGGCGAACAGCCGATGGTTCGAGTTGAACATGAGTTCGACTCGAACTCGAAGCTCATCCCTACCCAAGAGGAACAGATTCTTCCACAATATCCTTTCATAAGGAACTCTAAGCCAACCCGGCATTGTGACTTGGTTTATAGGGGTTCCATACCTCCTTCCCCATGCCATCCCCACCTTGAGGGGATCTTGTGATACCCAGTACCTATCCTGATATTTGGTGAACTTTCTGTACCCTTTCCCCTTGAGGCTGGCAGCTTGACCAGGGGTAGGGAAGACTGTCTCTTACATCCCAGTGCTCTAGTAGCAGTTACAGACTAGGCCCAAGGCCCATGGTGTGAGCAGAAGTCCACACTGTTTGTGTACAGCCTGGTCAAGGCTGACACCATTGTGGTTCCATGCAACTCCACTTTGCCTGGCCTTTTACTGTATGACTGCATGTCTACTTGCTTCATGATATCTATACAGACCATGTGATTGTATCTGAGGAGTGTGTGCTTTTAAGCGACAACGTTGTCTCTTAACCTTTTATTTCCGCGTAGTCTGTGTTTTTGATATAATTTGTGTTATCATTTCATACATTAAAATTATTTGAAGAGGGTCAGACTGTGGCTGCTCTATTCCCTTCCTCCCTATAGAACTCCTTTGGAGTCCTCCTCAACCTTTTGTGTCAGTACTTGTACCTTATCTAATTATTGTTGGAAAAATTAGGGAAAGTTTTGCAATAAAGTTTTCTTGTAAAATACAGTATATGTGTTACCTTTTATATTAAAAATGTGTTTCTTAGTACAGTATGCTCCCCTCTGTTACATACATTTATCTATGCTTATATACATACAGTGAGGGAAAAAAGTATTTGATCCCCCGCTGATTTTTTACCTTTGCCCACTGACAAAAAAATGAACAGTCTATAATTTTAATGGTAGGTTTATTTTAACAGTGAGAGACAGAATAACAACAAAAATATCCAGATATCCTCTTTGCAAAACATGACTTAGTACTTGGTGGCAAAACCCTTGTTGCCAATCACAGAGGTCAGAAGTTTCTTGTAGTTGGCCACCAGGTTTGCACACATCTCAGGAGGGATTTTGTCCCACTCTGTTTTGTAGATCCTCTCCAAGTCATTGAGGTTTCAAGGCTGACGTTTGGTAACTCGTATCTTTCGCATCCTCCACATATTTTCTATGGGATTAAGGTCTGGAGACTAACTAGGCTACTTCAGGACCTTAATGTGCTTCTTCTTGAGCCACTCCTTTGTTGCCTTGGCTGTGTGTTTTGGGTCATTGTCATGCTGGAATACCCATTCATGACCCATTTTCAGTGCCCTGGCTGAGGGAAGGAGGTACTCACCCAAGATTTGATGGTACATGGCCCCGTCCATCATCTGATGCAGTGAAGTTGTCCTGTCCCCTTAGCAGAAAAACCCCCCCAAAGCATAATGTTTCCATCTCCATGTTTGACAGTGGGGATGTTGTTCTTGGGGTCATAGACAGCATTCCTCCTCCTCCAAACACTGCGAGTTGAGTTGACTCGATTTTGGTCTCATCTGACCACAACACTTTCACCCAGTTATCCTCTGAATCATTCAGATGTTCATTAGCAAACTTCAGACGGGCCTGTACATGTGCTTTCTTGAGTGCTTGTGTGTGCTTTGGAATGGTGACAGTATGCTTGGCAGAATGTCATTGTCCAGAGTTGCACTCTCATGCCCCGCACACACGGTCGGATTTTCCGATGGACATTGTCCGATCGGAGCGTGTTGTCGGAAATTCCGACCGTGTGTGGGCATTATTGGACATTTTCCATCGGATTTTCCGACACACAAAGTTGGACAGCAGGAGATAAAATTTTCCGACAACAAAATCCGATCGCGTCAATTCCGACCGTGTGTGGCCTGTTCCGACGCACAAAGTGCCACGCATGCTCAGAAGAAATTCCGACACGGGACAGCTCGTTCTGGTAAACGTAGCGTTCGGAATGGATACAGCACTTTCGTCACGCTGCAATGTTCAAAATGGTTTAATACAGCGCACTCTCTTCTTCTTTATAATGTGACAAGAATTAAGTAGTTTTGCTGCTCATATTCACACACACTTCTCACAAACTTATTTTGTTACTATTTATCGGGATTCCCTCAATATATTTAGATTTCTCACATCTGACAACAAAATTTTTTTTTATTTTTAGACTTTAATGTAGATTCTTTTTTTGTGTTTCTCTTTTTTATTTTTTTGGTGATTTTGATTTGTACTCCCGAAAATGTTTGTGTGTGTTTTTGGTGACAAGTTCCCACAACTCCACTAATATGTTGTTCTATTTAATCTGTAGGAGATTATTTGGTGTTGTTGTCCCTTGTTAATTTCACATTGTACTTTAGAAATGTACCTGAATCGTCACCAACAAACTGTCCTTTTTGGATGAAAACACACACAGGAGAGTAGAATTTCCCTAAAAAAATTTTATTAAGGGCTCACAACTAAACAAAGAGGGAGGCAACGCTGGAGAAACTGCAGAAGTGGGTGAAGCCTTGGACCCCCAGGGCACACATCAATTATTTAAAAGCAAAATTGGTGGCCTGAGGAGTCCTTATCTAAGGGAGAGCAGTCTGGTCCAGAAGTCCCAGAGATCCGGAAAGCAGCAGATGACATCTGTGTCCCCAGGCTGTGGTCATACAAGAGACTGCATCTTCTGTCAGACCAGACTGAACCCAGGGCAGTCACTCTTTGGTCTTCTTTCCACGCTTCCTTACAGGCTTTGGCTGTGGTGGTGGAGTTGTGGCAGCAGGAGGAGGAGGAGGAGGAGGATCGTCCCTCTCAATGACATCCGTCTTGTGTGTCAGTTCCCCACTCAACCCCTTACGAAGGACTTTATAAATCAGGTCCTCAGAGATCTTGCGTTGGCCCTCCTGCATGCCCTGCAATTTTGTGGCAGCCATGCAGGCAAAGGCCTCTTCAGGACTGGGGAAGGCTCTGAGGGACGCCAAAGCCTCCTGGATCAGCCTGTATGCTGAATCCTGCACGGGACTCGGAGTGGCCTTCCTGGCTCGTTTATATGGCAGGCGGAGGGGAGGGACCTGAGACTCAGTCAGGCTGCGACTTGTCCCAGGCTTCTCTTGGCTGACACTTAGCCCCACCTCCTCCTGGCTGCCACTAATCCCCGTCTCCTCCTGGCTGACACTAATAATCCCCGCCTCCTCCTGGCTGCCACATTCCAAAGCCTCCTCCTGGCTGAGGTCTTCCTGTGTATGAAAAAGGGACATAGTTTTAGTTTTTTATTCATCAATCACACACAATTTTCACCTCCTGACTGCTGCAAATTGAATGTTAACAAATATAACAGACTATCCTTCTGAGCCCAGCAGTTTTCATTCTTGTCCTAATTTTGGGTGCCCACTACTGTCTATTGATATGTAAAGCACTTTTTTTAATCAGCAATTAGCGATCAATAATAACATCTAATAAACATCATTTATTTATTGACCAGAAATCTGTAGAAGAATGCTATACCTGACTCCAGCTGGGCTCCTCCACTTCTTCCTGGCTGGAAGGCCCAGGTTGGACATCGGAAGCCTCGGCTGGGGTGGAAGGAAGAGTGGAAGGAAGAGTGGAGAGGGATTCCCTGACTTCAGTGTGGTCTGACAGAAATCGCAGTCTCTCATAGTACCACAGCCTGGGGACATAAATGTCATCTGCTGCAGCTCCAGACCTCTGGGAATCCGTGACCTTCTTGCGCTCCCTAAGATATGTGCTCCTCAGGCCACCATATTTAGCTTTTAAATAAGGGATGGTTGCTGTGGGGACCACCGGCTTCACCAACTCCAGCAGTTTCTCCAGCGCTGCCTGCCTCTTCTGTTTGTGATTATAGTGGGGGTGTCTCACTTGCCACAGACAGGGCAGCTCCCTGTACTTGTCTATGAACAGGGGCAGGAAATTGTGGTCGTTGAACCCATTCATTTTCTCTGCAAGACACAACACAAGACAAACCCTAATGTCAGGCCAAACTCCCCTAATCTTGTTACAATATAGGCTTCCATTTCAAAGCAGTATAGGCCCAAGTTTAGATCCTACCTTCGTTAGCACGATCGGCGTCTCCGATGCTCCTTCCTCCGCTCACAGATCGTACGTAAGACGCGCGCGTTATGATTTATAGACACTGCGCATGCGTAAAACTCCGCCCGCCCCTGATGTTCTTTCTAGTCTAGTCCCCGCCCCTTTTCCTTCGGCGCAGTGGAGGAAGAGCACATGGCGGAGAGACAGCAGGATAGTGCTAAGTACAGCAACGAGGAGGAGGAGGAGGAAAGGCTGGAGCCTGAAACGTCCCGATCCAGAAGGAGATTAAAGGACTCAAATATGTCCTTTGGGGAGATGTTGGAGATGGTGGACATCCTGAAGAAGGCTGACTATGATGGAAAGTATGGGCCTTACCCCAACCCCAATGTCAGAAAGGCCAAGATCATGGCGAAAGTGGTCAGGAGTCTGCACCGGAAATTCGGGGTACGACGATCGAAAGATCAGCTCAGGAAGCGGTGGTCGGACCTGAAATTACGAGAACATGAGCAGTACAGAAAGATCCGGAGAGTGCTGCAAAAAAGTAAGTAGTTGTCCTGTGTTCCTATTCTTTTTGTGTTTATTACGTTCGTGATGCTCCATGTGCTTTTAGGAACTGTTGTACAGTTTAAAATGGCAACTTTCATGTTCATGGGCACATTATTCGTTCGGATCACACATTGTTATTTCGGACGATAAAATACCATTGTTTAGGCCATATGCATTTGGCCACCATTTTGACGCCCTATACTTGTCTTCAAAGAATTGGGTTGTGTAGATGGCTTTGTTACTAGAATGAAATGCAAACTAGATTGTGTGTAAGGAGAGGACACTGAGCAGCTGTTTTCACATCTTGACACTGGAGCACTAGTGTGGGACACAAGAACACCATTTTTATTAGGGGGGCCACACAGGTGCCCCACTGTATACTATAGGGGGGGCTACATCTGTGAAGCTTTTACCAAACAGGTAAAGTATTGCAGCTTGACAAAGGACACTAAAAAAGCTACATCTTGGAACTCGGCTAAAATAGACAATTGTACCCCACTTCCAAGCAATGTTTCATCTTTATAGTTCTGACCTCAAATATCTGTGTGCTAATTATACCATTTTTGTTTTACATAGGGGAGAAAAGACTCGGGGGACACCCCTCATCCGAGGAGACCAGAGACCCCCCCCCCTCCGGAAGAAGGGGAAATCCACCCAACACAAGCTGAGCAGGAGGATGAAGACGTGGTGGAAGTAGTTACCACAACAGGTGAGTGTCTGCAACCACAGGCTCAGATAAGAGATGGATGGCGGCATTTTTTTGCAAACCTAATTTATTTTGGGTTTCCTCTCTTTTTAGGTGATCGTGAGGTTGTGGATCCAGATCCTTTCACATCCGAAAGTGCCCAGATCCTGATCGGGGAGATCATGGGGTGTAATTTACAATTGGAAAACATCAAGCAAAACATCAATGATGTTATTCCAAAATATAAAAACATCATTGATGTTTTGGGGCGAGTTTAAAGCACCTCCAAATCCCTTTCTTCTTTTGTGTGCTACAATGTGCGAAATGTTTTTGTGATTTTTCCCAAAGCCAAATTTGGAGGATGCACACAGTGTGTCAACATGTGCTATCTGCCATCACGGGAGATCAATGGACGTGTTTTGGGGGTGCAACCCCTTCCTCAATAATAAAGTAGCGGTGAGGAAGGGCTTTCTCCCCCAAAACACATCCCTTGATCCCCCCTGATGGCAGATAGCACATGTTGACATTGGGAAATTTGTGTGCATCTTCCAAATTTGGCTTTTCCAGGGGTGATTTCCCCCCATCTGAACGCTATATCAAACACAGTTCCTAAATACTCATGTCTGATATTGCCTTCCAGTTCTACCAAATGTGAACTTTGTAAGATCAAGATTTGTGTCTTTCTTGTTGGTTTTACACAGGCCTGTTTTCTATAAAATGCATATTTTGATTTTGGATAATGACACCACAAAAATTGGTATACAACAAACATGTTGGTTTGTCAGAAAAACCTTTGGTAAATGCACATGTGATTGTGCAGGTATTAAAAAGATTGTTCATCAAGAATGTGTGGATTATTGTCTCAACACTACAACACTTTTGGGGTGATGTAATTGTTGTTTTATGAGAAAATGGGGGTTATTTCCTAAGGGGAAATCCACTTTGCACTACAAGTGCTGTTTCAGTGCAGTTGCAAGTGCACTTGTAGTGAAAAGTGTCTTTGCATTTAGTAAATAACAGCCAACAGTGCTTTGTAAGGTTACACAATCACGACATTTTCTGCACTCCACACATTTCTGTCAGGGTCAGCTAAAACAAACACAAGCAGTAAATGTCCACAAAGAAGAGCCTGGGGGGAGATGCCTGTCGAGAACTTGAGGTCCTGCAGGCTTCTCCCTGTGGCCAAATACCGCAAGGTAGCGACCAGCCTCTGCTCCGGAGTGATGGCTTGCCTCATGCAGGTATCCTGCCTGCTGATATAGGGGGTCAGCGAAGCCAACAAACGGTGAAATACGGGGTCCGTCATCCTGAGAAAGTTCCTGAAATCATCAGGATTATTCTCACGGAGCAAAGGCATAGGAGAGAACTGGTCACGCTGAAGCAACCAATTCTTGGTCCATGAACTCCTCCCCACCCTGTTCATGGAATGGACTTGTGTCAAGGTCAGGACACCAACACCAAGCCCCCGCACAGCACGAACGGTACGAGGAGTACGCATACGAAACATGGCTAGAAAACGGTCGGCTGCTCAGAACGAAGTAACAGAACGCACTGAAGAACAGCAAGGCCTGTGAAGAGCGACCTGAAAAACAGCAACAAGCAGGCAAGATCACACAGAAAACTCCGATACGAACTGACTGCACGCACTGAAGAGCAGATACAAACCCACAAGCACAAACTGAACGTCAGAAAACGATCTGAAAGCCACGAGTCTGAAAAAGCGCGAATCGTCTCTCACCAAACTTTTACTAACACGAGATTAGCAAAAGGAGCCCAAAGGGTGCCGCGCTTGGTTCTGAACCGGCCTTTTCTAGTCTCGTCGTACGTGGTGTACGTCACCGCGTTGTTGGCGATCGGAAATTCCGACAACTTTGTGCGACCGTGTGTAGGCAAAACAAGTTTGAGCCAACATCCGTCGGAAAAAATCCTAGGATTTTGATGTCGGAATGTCCGAACAAAGTCCGACTGTGTGTACGGGGCATCAGACTCCTTGAAAAAAAGTCTGACAGTTTAGAATGGCTTATGTGCAAAATAAAGTTCAATCACTTGGTTAAAGATAGGATAAAAAGCATAGTAAGCACAATTTTTTATTGAAGTACACATGATTGTGAAAGTCGGTGAACTCTACTTGATCCAGAGGCTGTGTAGGTGAATCCAATTGGCAAATGTTTATGTATAAATGTGCTGATTAATACCCCACTGAACATGCAACAAATGTCACATTTATAACAATGCCGCTTAGCAAAGGTAAAGGAATCTACAAATGAGAATACATGTTTGCATGGCGACTGTTTGCTCCCACCGTTATGCAGTATAAGAGATTCCAAGTAGGTATCCTTAAATAGCATTAACAGTAGCAATAAACATTATAATGTGTGAAACACTGTCTTCCAATAAAAGTAGGTCTGAGAAAAAATAATTTGTTTTTTGTGTGCAAAGAAAAGAATTTAAGATATATAAAGTGGTATTTTGGCAACCATTTATTTTCCAAATAATAAAAACAATTCAAATGATGCGATAACATCTTTTTTGTCAAGTTTTAAAAGCATGACTAGTACAGTTAAAAGTGTTACAAATTTATAATAGTTATTCGATAAAATGCTTAATATACCTTTTTATGTAGCTGGAATATTGTTCATGATACAAAAATATCACAGAACATAAAGCATAAATTATAGGAAGAACAAAACAACAGTGAAGCCAACATTAGAATGAATTTGTTCATGAGCAACTCAGTTTCCATTATTGAAGCTGTGCTTTTATTTGATTTGGCTCCTGTTTGTTTGTTAGAAGTTTTCTCCAATGTGCTGTAAACCAGTTTTGATAAAGCTTGATTGAACATAATCACAAAAACAATATGGAAAATAGAGAATTATGTTCAAGAACTGTTTTCATTTCATACTGATAGGATGTACTTGTATTGCATGTAAAACACATACCAAATATTTGGTAAATGAAATTAAAGCAAATCTTTACAATTATTTTATCCTTCCTTGCATTCAAAACAGCAAGACAGATCTTAAGAATAACACTATATAGCCTATTTAATCAATATAGAAAGCTGAAATATTTTTTTCTCTACTAAATAAAAACTGTGACAATTTTATGTAAGTACTGATGCCAGGCTTGGGTTCATAGTTGTAATTTGTATTAACAAGATGAACATAAAAGGAAACATAAGCTGACTGGTGAGCTTGCACTCTATTCTCTATTGCAATATTCTGCCATTTTCCTAAACACCCTTTTATATACAGGCTCTCCTCACTTAATGACCAGGTTCCGTTCAAACCACCAGGTCGTTAAACAAATTGGTCATTAAACGAGAAGCCACAAGTAATCAATATTTTAACCACTTCAATACAGGGCACTTATACACTTTCCTGCCCAGACCAATTTTCAGCTTTCAGCACTGTCGCAGTTTGAATGACAATTGCGCAATCATGCTACACTGTACCCAAACTAAATTTTTATCATTTTGTTCCCACAAATAGAGCTTTCTTTTGGTTTGTATTTGATCACCTCTGCTGTTTTTATTTTTTGCTAAACAAATAAAAAAAGACTGAAAATGTTGAAAAAAAAAAAAGTTTTGTTTCTGTTAAAAATTTTTGTAAATAAGTACGACTTCTCTTTCACTGATGGGCACTGATAAGGCGGAACTGACAGGCACTGATAAGGCGGCACAGATGAGGTGGCATGAATAAGCGGGCACTGACTGGCACTGACGATGGGCACTGATATGCAGCACTGATGGGCACTGGTAGGCGGGACTGATGGGTGGGACTGATATGCAGCACTGATGGGCATTGCTAGGCGGCACTGATGGGCACTCATGGGTGGCACTGGTTGGCACTGGTGGGCACTGATGGGCACTGATAGGCAACACTGATGGGCACTGAAAGGCTGCAAAGATGGGTTCTTATGGGTGGCACTGATAGGCGGCACTGATGGGCACTGATAGGCGGCACTGATGGGCACTGATACGTGGCACTGATGGGCACTGATAGGCATCCCTGGTGGCACTGTCAGTGGTAGGCATTGTGAGTGGGCACTGATTGGCAGCTGCCTGGGCATTGATTGGCAGCTGCCTGGGCACAGATTAGTATTTCCCTGGGGGTCTAGGGGGCATACCTGGTGGTCCAGTGTGGATGGCCATCCTGGTGGTCCTGGGCAGCTTCCCTGGTGGTCCTGGGTGGGATCCGAGGGGGGACTGTGCTGATAAACAATCAGCACAGACCCCCCCTGTCAGGAGAGCAGCCGATCGGCTCTCCTCTACTCACGTCTGTCAGACGCAAGTGAGGAAAAGCCGATCACTGGCTCTTCCTATTTACATCGTGATCAGCCGTGATTGGACACGGCTGATCTTGTGGTAAAGAGTCTCCCTCAGAGACTCTTTACCTAGATCGGAGTTGCAGTGTGTCAGACTGACACACTGCAACAACGATCGCCACGATGCGTGCCCCTGGGGGCGCGCAGTGGCTTAATATCCTGATCATGTCATATGACATCTGGTCAGGATATTGAAACCACTTTGCCGCCGTCATTTTGCTATATGGCGGGTGGCAAGTGGTTAACCATTCTTAACTACTGTACTGTACTATATTGTGAAAAAAAGATCTAAACACAAAACTCCAGCTCAATAATGTTGTTTTAATTTGCATAAGTACAGAACACAAACTAAAATTCTGTACTGTACAATACAATGATGTATGGCAGGTCATTAGGGTGGCGAGAGCTGGTCGTAAGTCCGAGTGGTTGTTTAATAGGTAAGTTTTTAAAGGAGGAGTATCTGTATTTACCATATATGTCCCTATTACCTAACTATTTAGGTAGTGGGGAAGTGGAGTGGTTTGCAGTGCAAGTAAACTGGGAGGAGGGGAAGGAGGGAAGAAGAAAATAAAATAAAAGTAGAGGTGGCTTTTTTTTTCAAATTAAACAAATAATAATAAATACACAAGGTTTGTCACATTCTTTCACACAGGTTATAATGGATAAGTTATTATTATTTTGATTATATTGATAAATACAAAATGGCTGGAAGAGATGGAAGAGGATGATATAGTAAGCAATAGTTTGGTTAAATATGGATGGGTACAATTTTTAAGAGGGGTGTTTTAGGGGTCATTTACAGTATATGGTTGAAAGGGGCAAGCCTGATAGGATGTGAAATTCCAGAGGTTTGAGTAGCTAAACAAATCTTGAAGTTGTGCATGCTGTTAACAGTGAAGACAGCTGGACAGTTTGTGAGTTCCACTGGCTTCCGCTCACCAACGAATAAAATTCAAAGTACTAACAACAACTTACAAAGCCATCCTCAACTCTGCCCCCAGCTACATCACTAACCTGGTCTCAAAATACCAACCACAGCGGTGGTCCTCCCAAGACCTCCTGCTCTCTAGCTTCCTTGTTACCTCCAACCATGCTTACCTGCAGGACATCTCTCAAGCTTCTCCCATCCTTTGGAACTCCCTGAACCAATCTGTCCAACTATCTCCTAATCTCTCCACCTTTAGATGATCCCTGAAAACCCTTCCCTTTAAAGAAGCCTATCCTGCTTCTAAAAAATACACTGTGTTTTTACTTTCTCCATCAGCTCATCCCACACAGTTATTATCTTATATGTATCACTTGACCCAACCTCTTAGATTGTACGTAAAGATGAGCCGAACACCCCCAGTTCGGTTTGCACCAGAACATCCGTACAGGCAAAAAATTCGGACGAACAAACGAACACTGTTAAAGTCTATGGGACATCAACATGAAAAATCAAAAGTGCTCATTTTAAAGGCTTATATGCAAGTTATTGTCATAAAAAGTGTTTGGAGACCCAGGTCCTGCCCCAGGGGACATGTATCAATGCAAAAAAAGGTTTTTAAAAAACAGACGTTTTTTTCAGGAGCAGTGATTTTAATAATGCTCAAAGTAAAACAATAAAAATGAAATATTCCTTTAAATATTGTGCCTCGGGGGTGTCTATTGTATGCCTATAAAGGGGCACAGTTTTCCCGTGTTTAGAACAGTACCACAGCAAAATTAAATTTCTAAAGCAAAAAAGTAATTTAAAACTGATTGCGGCTGTAATGAATTGTCGGGTCTCGGCAAAATAGATAAAACGCATTGAAAAAAACTTCATGGGTTTCCCCCCAGCCCATTACCAGGTCCTTTGGGTTTGGTATGAATATTAAGGGGAACCCTGAACCAAAAATTTAAAAAATGCGAGGGGGTCCCCCCAAAATCCACACCAGGCCCTTCAGGTCTGGTATGGAAATTAAGGGGAACCCTTCTCCAAAATGTAAAAAGAGTGGCGTAGGGGTCCCCCAAAATCCATACCAGACCCTTATCTGAGCACGCAATCTGGCAGGCTGCAGGAAAAGAGGGGGGATGAGAGAGCGCCCATCCCTCCTGAACTGTACCAGGGCACATGGGGAGGGTGCTTTGGAGAAGCCCGTACCCATTACCAATTCACATAGTGGGTAGGCCGGGATCTAGGGGTCCCCTTGTTAAAGGGGGCTTCCAGATTCTGATAAGCCCCCTGCCCGCATACCCCCACAATCACCAGGCAAGGGTTGTGGGGATGAGGCCCTTGTCCCTATAAACATGGGGACAAGGTGCTTTGGGGGGCTACTCCAAAGCACCCTCACCATGTGGAGGGCATGTGGCCTGGTACGGTTCAGGAGGAGGGGCGCTCTCTCATCTCCCCCTCTTTTGCTGCAGTCTGCCAGGTTGCGTGCTCGGATAAGGGTCTGGTATGGATTTTGGGGGACCCCTACGCCATTTTTTTTAAATTTGGTGCAGGGTTTCCCTTAATTTCCATACCAGATCTGAAGGGCCTGGTATGGATTTTGGAGGGACCCCCACGCAATTTTTTTTTAATTTTTGGTTCGGGGTTCCCCTTAATATTCATACCAGACCCAAAGGGCCAGGTAATGGACTGAGGGGGAAACCCATGCCGTTTTTTTCCAATGAGTTTTATCTATATTGCCGAGACCCGACAATTCATTACAGTCGTCAGTTTTAAATGACTTTTTACTTTATAAATGTCATTTTGCTGCGGTACTGTTCTAAACACGGGAAAACTGTGCCACTTTACAGGCACACTAAGGAGACCCCCCAGGCACAATAATTAAAGGAATGTTTCATTTTTATTGTTTCACTTTAAGCATTATTAAATTAGATTAAATTAACTTAACTTTTTTTTGCATTGATTCATGTCCCCTGGGGCATGACCCGGGGCCCCAAATACTTTTTATGATAATAACTTGCATATAAACCTTTAAAATAAGCACTTTTGTTTTTTCATGTTACTGTCCCATAGACTTTAATGGTGTTCCGTGGCTTTCGAATTTGACGCGAACACCGCATATTGTTCGGTGTTCGTCAAATGTCCGAACAATCAAAGTTCAGCTTGAACTTATGCTTAGGCTTAACCATTCGTCCATCCCTAATTATAAGCTCTAGCGAGCAGGGCCCTCTGATTCCTCTTGTGCCAAATTGCATTGTAACTGTAATGTCTCCCTTCATTTTTGTAAAGTGCTGCACAAACTGTTGGCGCTATATAAATCCTGTATAGTATTAATAATACAAATTAACAAAAATTAAGAATATTGGGATTATTTGTGTAGGAGGTCAGAAATCTGGATAGGAAATGTGTTGTAAAGTGATTTGAAAGGATTCACATAAAGGAGAAAACAGGGAGCATTTTTCAAATTTCTGAATTTCTGGTTTTCTGGATTTTCACATTTTCAGATTTTCTAATGTACGAATTTCGATCATAATGGTTGACAAGAAAAATGAAAAAAAAAAAAAATTGAATGAAACGAAAATGAACACATTTTTCTGCAATGCACATGTCTAAAATATAACCTCAATATGAAGCACAATTGAGAGGAATAAGTCAAAGTTAACTCATTTACAGTTAGAGAGATTCCAAGGAGTGGTTTTGAAGGGGTCAACTCAGTAAAGTCAATTTATTTTTTAAATAACAAACATTATATACTTACCTGCTCTGTGCAAAGGAATTGCACAGAGCAGCCCGAACCTCCTCTTCTGGGGTTACCTGCTGGTGCCAGCAAAGCCTATGAGAGACACTACAGATGGGCACAGAGCTGGATCGCGTGAGGACTCAGGTAAATATAGCGGGGGGAATGCTATAAGGTGAAAAATGTTTAGGGTTTGGAACCACTTTAGGGGCCTGTACCGACAGGCTCTTGTAAATATTCTCACCTCATACAAGGTAATGGGAATGCAAAAGAAGATGGTTGGTGCAGAATACAAAAGGTAAACTGCAGGTCAGAAGGAGACCATTTGCACTTGTTAATGAACTCTAAGTGGTATCATAGGAGTTTCAAATTAATTTCAAATTCAAGCTGAATATACCTAGTAGCAAAGAAAAAAAAGAGGGTTAGTACCCCCTATGTATGGTAGGATTTTAATGGCAGAAGACTAAATATAATTACAATATAATGTTTATTACAAAAGTAGATTCCTCTAAAAGATAACTATTTTTTCATTGAAAATCCTGTTCAATGGGACATGAATCTTTTACACCATCAACCAAATTACAGTATACAAACTTATATCCAGGTGTATGTCGGAGCAGTATGCATTTTGTTTTAATTTCTCTGCATTTCTTGGACTTTGGTCCACTTCATCAGGAGTTTGTTAGCGGAACATACAGTATGTTACATAGTTACATAGACTGGCTGAAAAAAGACAGAAGTCCATCTAGTTCAACCAATAAACATATGTATACTTCACTGATATATCAAGACTAGGGATGAGCTTCGAGTTCGAGTCGAACCCCGTTCGTCGAATTGCGAATGATATGGGCCGTTCACAACAAATTTGAGTGGCGCGTCACGGCCCATAATTCACTGTGGCATCGCAGTGCATTGCTGGCTGATGATTGGCCAAGCATGCACTATGACCCGCATGCTTGGCCAATCACAGCGCCGTCTGTACAGAGACCCGTAATTGGCCAAAGCCAGGGTGGCTTTGGCCAATTATGGCTCCGGGGGTTTAGTACGCGCCCCACACTATATAAGGCCACCTGCACATCGGCCCTGTGTAGTGTGTTTCGGCGTTGAGAGAGAGATAAAGAGAGAGTGTCATTTTATTTAAGTTAGAGTAGGCAGCCGAGTCAGTTAGCTGCACTTACAGTGTATTGTGTATATATATATATATATATATATATATATATATATATATATATATATATATATATATACATATATATACATCCTAGGTGTTGTGTGTGTGTATATATATATATATATATATATATATATATATATATATATATATATATATACACACTGTATTCAGTTTAGCTAGATCCGTTCCTGTTATTCTCTTCCTACTAAACTGACAGGCAGGCAGGTGTTTTTACAGTATTTACAGCTACCTGAAGAAAATTGCTGGTGTTCTTCTGATCCTATTAGTACCACAGGCAGCTGCAGTATTTACAAGTTAGTGTAGTGCGTCCTCTGCACAGTGTGCACCTAAAGCTACCTGAAGACAATTGCTGTTGTTCTGATCAAATTAATACCACAGGCAGGCAGCTTCAGTATTTACAGTTATTGTACTGTGTCCTCTGCACAGTGTGCACCTAAAGCTACCTGAAGAAAATTGGTGGTGTTCTTCTGATCCTATTAGTGCCACAGGCAGGCAGCTGCAGTATTTACAGTTAGTGTACTGCATCCTCTGCACAGTGTGCACCTAAAGCTACCTGAAGACAATTGCTGTTGTTCTGATCCTATTAATACCACAGGCAGGCAGTTACAGTATTTACAGTTAGTGTACTGTGTCCTCTGCACAGTGTGCACCTAAAGCTACCTGAAGAAAATTGGTGGTGTTCTTCTGATCCTATTAGTACCACAGGCAGGCAGCTGCAGTATTTACAGTTAGTGTACTGCGTCCTCTGCACAGTGTGCACCTAAAGCTACCTGAAGACAATTGCTGCTGTTCTGATCCTATTAATACCACAGGCAGGCAGCTACAGTATTTACAGTTAGTGTACTGTGTCCTCTGCACAGTGTGCACCTAAAGCTACCTGAAGAAATTTGGTGGTGTTCTTCTGATCCTATTAGTACCACAGGCAGGCAGCTGCAGTATTTATAGTTAGTGTACTGAGTCCTCTGCACAGTGTGCACCTAAAGCTACGTGAAGACAATTGCTGTTGTTCTGATCCTATTAATACCACAGGCAGGCAGCTGCGGTATTTACAGTTAGTGTACTGTGTTCTCTGCACAGTGTGCACCTAAAGCTACCTGAAGACAACTGATGGTGTTTTTCCGTACTACTAATACTACAGGCAGGCAGTTGATTCTGCTAGCTGCAGTATCAGTATATATATATATATACATCCCAGCTTTGTGCAGCTACATCTTATTAGTATGAGTCATTAGTATGTCTGGAAGGCCAACAAGGAGAGGCAGACAGTCACAAGCCAATAAAAGAGGGCAAGCAGGCTCTGTGTCTAGAGGCAACAGTGCTGGTCGTGGACACGGTGCATCCCCATCAGCACGTGTCCGTGGGACATGCTTGTCCTTTTTTTTGGCAGCTGGCTGTGTTGAGCCGCAACATGTGGAAGACTTGGTAGAGTGGATGACCAAGCTGTCCTCATCCTCCACATTCTCTTTCACCCAGGCTCAGGGTACTTTGTCTGGCAAAGCAGCTGCCAACGCGGCCTCTTCCCTCAGCTCAATGGCATCAGTCACTCCTTCCCTAGCCCCACCATGTCCTCCTGAGGAGTCCCCCGAACTGTTTGACCACAGTGTTGGGTACATGCTCCAGGAGGATGCCCAGTGTTTTGAAGGCTCCGATGATGGTACCCAGCTAGAGGAAGGCAGTAACGTGAGCCCAGAGAGAGGGGGTACCCAAGAAGGACAGGAATCTGGCGGTCATGTTCCCCCAGCTGCAGCATACTGCCAGCTTTGCTCCAGTGATGAGGAGGGAGGGGATGATAAGGTCACTAACTCCATGTGGGTGCCTGAGAGGAGGAGGAGGAGGAGGCACATCTCCAATGAGGCAGGATGCCCTCCAGGGGCCAGCTTAAGGGCAGCACACCGACTGCATCACACCGCAGAGCTCCGCTTGTGCAGGGCGCTGCTGTCTCTGCACGTTATTCCAAAAGTTCTTTAGTGTGGACCTTTTTTGAGATGAGTGCATCAGATCCCACCGCTGCTATTTGCAACATATGTCTGAAGCGTATCTCGCGTGGCAAAAACATCACCCGCTTGGGCACCACATGCTTGACCAGACATATGTCGACCTGCCATGCAGTTCGTTGGCAAGCATACCTAAAAGACCCACACCAAAGAACAAAGCAGACCTCTCCTTGCTCCTCATCAGCTGGGATCTCCAACCCCACTATACCTTCAGTCCTCTCTGAAACCTGCACTGAGAGGAATGAAGGTGTCGAATTAGGTGTGTCACAGCCAAGTACTTGCGGGCAATCTGCTATCGGTACACCAACGTCAGATTGTACCAGGCAAATTTCCCCCCCCAGCTGCTGCACTGCTGAAAGAAGTTCGCTCCAGCCATCCACATGCCCAGCGATTGAATGCTAGCTTGGCTAAATTGCAAGCACTTCAACTACTGCCTTTTCAGTTGGTAGACTCTGGCCCCTTCCGTGAGTTTGTGGAATGTGCGGTTCCTCAGTGGCAGGTTCCCAAACACCACTTTTTCTCACAGAAGGCGATTCCGGATCTCTACCAGCATGTGGAGGGCAATGTCTTGGCCTCGCTGGACAGGGCGGTCAGTGGTAAGGTGCATATTACCGCTGACTCATGGTCCAGCAGGCATGGACAGGGACGTTACCTATCTTTCACCGCGCACTGGGTGACTCTTCTGGCAGCTGGGAAGGATGCAGGACAGGGTGCATTAGTGTTAGAGGTTGTTCTGCCACCACGCCTCCAAAATTCTACTAGTGGTGATTCTGCCACACCTCTCTCTCCTCCACCCCCTCCTCTTCTTCTTCTTCCATTGCCTCTTCCTGTGCTGATTTGTCCTCGGAACCAGTGGTGCTCCGTAGGCGTTCAAGGGGCTACGCAAGCACGCAGGCAAAATGAGCCATGCGGTGCTTGAGCTGGTGTGCTTGGGGGAAAGGAGCCACACTGAGGCAGAGATTCTGTCAGCTCTGCAGGGGCAGGTTCAGAGGTGGTTGACGCCACGCCAGCTTAAGCCAGGTATGGTGGTTTGCGACAATGGCATCAACCTCCTCTCCACCCTCCGACAGAGACAACTGACCCATGTGCCCTGTTTGGCTTATGTCCTTAACTTGGTGGTGCAGCGGTTCTTGGGCAGGTACCCGTGCTTACAGGATATCCTGAGGCAGCCTAGGAAAGTCTGTGTGCATTTCCGCAGGTCATATAATGCGAGTGCTCAGCTGGCTGACCTCCAAAAGGAATTTAACCTGCCCAAGAACTGCCTAATCTGTGACATGCCCACCAGGTGGAACTCAACGTTGGCCATGCTGCAGTGGCTGCATATGCAGCAGAGGGCCATCAATGAGTACCTATGTGACTATGGCACCAGGACAGGGTCAGGGGAGCTTGATTTTTTTCCCCATGCCAGTGGGCTATGATCAGGGATGCATGCACTGTCCTGTCACCATTTGAGGAGGCCACGAGGATGGTGAGCAGTGACAGTGCATGCATCAGGGACACTGTCCCTCTTGTCCACCTGTTGGAGCACACGCTGCGTGGAATAATGGACAGGGCATTTGAGGTTGAACAGAGGGAGGAAGAGGAGGACTTCCTTACCTCTCAAGGCCCCCTTTATCCAGACAGTGTTCCTGCATGCCCGCTGATCACACAGGAAGAGGAGGAGGAGGATTGTGTCAGCATGGAGGTGGAGCCTGGCACTCAGCATCAGCAGCAGTCTTCAATGGATCATTTACAGTCCGCAGAAACCCATGGACTTGTACGTGGCTGGGAGGAGGTGGCTGCGGATCATGTAATCCTTAGTGACCCAGAGGACTCTGGACCGAATGCCTCAGCAAACCTACACTGCATGGCCTCCCTGATCCTGCAAAGCCTGCGGAAGGATCCTCGTATTCGTGGTATCAAGGAGAGGGATGATTACTGGCTGGCTACCCTCCTTGATCCACGTTACAAGGGTCAGGATGTGGACCTTATCTTGCCATTGCAGAGGGAGCAGAGGATGAAACATCTCCGGGAGGCTTTGCAGAAAGGTTTGTGCAACACATTTCCAGAGCCTGGGAGGTTACAATTTCCTGGACCTCCTGGACAACGTGTTGCTGAGGCTTCGGTCAGTCACAGAATGAGCGGCGGAGAAGGTGGCTGTCTGACCAATGCGTTTAGACAATTTTTTAGTCCGCAGCCTCAAGGTATGATCGGTTCCACCAACCATCGCCAGCGTCTGATTCACATGGTGCAGGATTACCTAGGGGCAAGATCAGACTTGGACACCTTCCCACTGAAAATCCTCTGGGTTACTGGATCTTGAGGATGGATAACTGGCCAGAGCTTGCACAGTATGCAATTGAGCTACTGGCCTGTCCTGCATCCAGCGTTCTTTCGGAAAGCACATTCAGTGCTGCTTGAGGCTTTGTAACCGATCATAGGGTGGGCCTGTCCACTGAATCGGTCGATCGGCAGACGTTCATAAAAATGGATCAGTCTTGAATCACCAGCTATCAAGCACCTGATGCTGATGTAACCGATTTGATATTTTTTAATGTGAGGTCCCTTCAAGACTGCCTATGCTGATGCTGAGTGACTATCCTGTTATGCTGAGTGACAATCCTCTTCCTCCTCAATTTACATGCTGATAGCTTGTAAGAACATTTTTGGTTCTGGGCACCGCCACCAGTGGCCAAGGCCCAATTTTTCTGCCCCTGTTTAACAGGGGCATGTAATTACAATTTTTGATGCAATACTTTGCAACAGGGCTTATTCCTGCGCTCCAACTATAGTATCTGTGAGGGATTGCAGTGTTGTGGCACCTGCATCAGTGCCCAAGGCCCAATTTTTCAGCCCCTGTTTTACAGGGGCGTGTAATTACAATTTTTGATGCAATACTTTGCAGCAAGGCACATTTCTGCACTCCAACTATAGCATCTGTGAGGGGTTACAGTGTTGTGGCACCAGTGCCTAAGGCCCAATTTTCTGCCCCTGTTCAACAGGGACATGTAATTACAATTCTTGATCTAATATTTCACAGCAGGGCCCATTCCTGCGCCCACTAAGAGTAACTGTGAGGACTTACAGTGTTGTGGCAACACCACCACCACTACCACCACCAAAGGCCCAATTTTTCTGCCCCTGTTCAACAATGGCATGTAATTACAATTCTTGATCTAATATTTCACAGCAGGGCCCGTTCCTGCGCCCACCAAGAGTAATTGTGAGGGCTTACAGTGTTGTGGCAACACCAACACCTAAGGCCCAAATTTCTGCAGAATATATAGGGCAAGCCCCTACTTTCAAACATCCAACTTACAAACGACTCCTACTTGCAAACGGAAGGAGACAACAGGAAGTGAGATGAAATCTACCCCTAGGAAGGGAAATTCTCTCCTGTAAGAGTTAATATTGGAAAAACGTGTCTCCTCTTCACTGATGCTTTATCACCAATCCTTGTTTCACTAAGAAACCCCAAATTTTCAAAAAACATTTCATTGGGACAGAAATGAGGTGAACTCTTCTGAAGAGGTGCACAAACAGCAAAACAAATGTTACGGGGTGATAACCAGAGGTGGGGGACTCGAGTCACATGACTTGACTCGAGTCAGACTCGAGTCACCTGTTTGAGGACTTGCGACTTGCTTGACAAAATTAAATAAATGACTCGACTTGACTTTGACTTGTCACTAATGACTTGCGACTTGACTTTGACTTGGGCTATTTGACTTGCAATAACTTGGCACCACCAGTGCTTGCAGTGTTCGCGGCTGCTGCAGACTTTTTTTTTATTTGATGATGACTGCAGTCTCTCCTTCTAGGCTGCACAGGTCTCTGTATTCCGTCCGGCCGGGCCGCAGCGCCACCTCCCTCCTGACTCCTGCTGCGGAGTGATCTCTGAAGGAGGGGCTGGGCTTCTGTGCAGAGCCAGCAGCATGAGTCGCGGGCCTCACGGTAGGGGGAGGAAGGAACTGGAAGGCAGCTCAAGTTGCCCAAGGAGTTGACTGACTGAATCTGAGTGGAGTCCAGCAGCCAGAGAGTAAGTCATAGCAGTGTGGACTCTTGTATTATTATTCTTCTGATTGAGGGGGCACTGGAGCAGGGACAGTCACACGACTCAGGGAGGAACTGGTCTGGGAATGGGGGTCAGTGGTCGTCGCAGCGCAGAAGAAAAAGCACAGAACCGAGGAGGAGGAAACAGATTTGCAGAAGCTGCAGGTTTGTTTGATGCAGTGCCAAGCAAATGCTTCCCTGAAAACTTCCCTGCAAACTTTGTAGGGAAGCATTAGCTTTGCTTGGCACTGCATCAAACAGACCTGCAGCTTCTGCAAATCTGCACTAGTGATGTAGCAGCTAGCAGGGCCCTGGCCTGTACTGATGATTGGAGGATGCAGATATGATTGCCGATGCAATCATCAATATCATTGCACATGCTAAAACACCTAGGTAGGTACCCAAACCAGCAGCACCTTCTTTCCTTGTTTTCTCCTCCTCCTCGGCTCTGTGCTTTTTCTCCTGCGCTGCGACGGTCACTGCACTGACCCCCAGTCCCAGACCAGTTCCTCCCTGAGTCCTTCACTAATTTTTGAAAATGCCTGGTCCATGCCTATACCTGAGTATGTGCCCGGGGGTTGGGAACGACTGACGCCCCCATAAAATGGCAAGTGACTGGCCAGACCAGGTGCACGTAATTAAACTGGTGGAGCCTAATGCTCTGCCTACCCTCCTCCACGTGGCATCCTTACATTACATCTTCTGCCCGGTGCTGGTCTCTCTGTGATGATAAGAGAGAGGGAGGAGGATGACGGGAACCCCCAGGTGGCATTTTCTTTAGCACTGGTCACTATATTGGTGTCACTGGTGCCCAAAAAGTGTCACTATGAGTCACTAATGTAATGTAATATTCTAATCTGGAATGATAAATGTGTCACTGTTTTAAACAAGGTTAGGTTAGGACCGTATATATAATACGTTAAAAATAGTAAACAACACCTTATTTTCTGGCAGTGCCCCTCCCGACAGCAAACTCTGGATCTGATCCGCTACTGACAGACAAACGCACAAGGCAGCTATAATGGAGGGAGCGATTCCAAAAATAATTAAATTTGGATTTAAGGATTATGTTTTAGATGTTGGTGAAAAGAAGAGAACGGCGGTATGCAAGGTCTGCAACTCAAAAATAAGAGACACGTTCACCACAACATCCAACTTCATCCGTCACTACAAAACCCACAAAGAAAGGTACGTACAGTAACGTGTATGTGTAGCTAATTTTAACTAAATAATTGTCTCCTCAAACGTTAGCTAATGTTTTAATTTAAGCTAGGTTAAATTTGAAATCTATCATGTATTTTGTTGAAAAGACCTTGTGAATGTAAGACAGGACTGTAAACTTGAATTAGAGTTTTGACTAGGCGAAATGACATTGCAAATACTTACTGTATATGCAAATTAGGCCTACATCCCACTTTAGATGGGAGCAGAGTGTATTGTTGTTCAAATCAATAAATCACATAGCTAACTTTTTTCTATCTCTCTTCTGTTTACTCCATAGATATGAAGAGTACATCCATACCAAAGGGACTTTTGATGCTAGCCAGCCTCAAATCTCACAATTCATCGCACAGGGGACTGTGCAGCTATACCACTGCAACCACCAGCAGCAGAAGGCAATTACAAACTCAATCCTGTCAGACCTCATTATAAACTGCAACATGCCACTGTCCATCATTTAACGTCAAAGCTTTTGTTGCTTTTTGTCAATAGTAGACAACAAGTACTCTCCAGTAAGTAGAAGAACAATTACTGGCAAGCTTGACAATCTGGTGGCAGATAGGAAAATTAAGCTGAAAAATTAACTCGCAGTGGGAGCTCATCTGTCAGTGACTGTAGATATATGGTCAGACCGCAAGATGAGAGGCTTTCTTGGAGTCACAGTGCACTGGATCGACATTGAGGATGACCGTCTTCAGTTGAAATCACAGTTGCTTGCATGCAACCGCTCCAAAGGTCCCCATACAAGGGAAAGAATTTGTGAGGAATTTGAGCATATATGTGAAGAGTACAAGATTAAAAAAAAGGTAGACCACATCATCTGTGGCAATGCCGCAAACATGAAAAAAGCATTCACTACATGTTTTCCAGGACAGCTAGATGAAGACGATGACCTTGATGATTCAGACATTTGGAATGACCTGTCAGTGGAAGAAAAGGAGATGTTTGACAATTATTTGAGTGCAAAACCCAGACTAGACTTCAATGTTTTGCACACACGCTTCAATTGAAAATAGGTGATGGACTTAAAGAGACTAAATTAGTCAATGCAGCTCTCGCCAAAGCTTCCAGGTTGAGCTCCTTGTTACACACAAGCACCTCTTTCAAGGAAAAATTTGAGGAGGAGTTTGGACAGCGTGGAATCCCTGCCTCTGTTACCACACGCTGGAATTCCACACTGGGGCAACTGAAATCAGTGGTCAGCTGTGACCAGCTGAAACTGACTAGAATGCTTGAAGATGGGGGACACAAAGAGACAGCTAGAGAGTGGAATCAGATTAAGGAACTCGTGGATGTCCTTCAACCTTTTGGAGAAGCCACAGACCTCTCACAGGGAGAAAAACTTGTGACAATAATTGCTGTTGTACCCTGTATCCTTTCTCTGAATCACCCCTTGGAAAATCATAAAGAGAGTGGACGCTACCTTGGTGGCTTGATCCGTAGCCTGCAAGAAACACTCCAAAGACGATTCAAAGGGATCTTTGTCAATGTGAGGATGGCAGTTGAACAGAATGATGTAGCAACCTTACCCTTCTCTGACCCTCTATACCTAAAAGCTGCTCTGCTGGATCCTTCATTTGGCACCATGTGGTTGACCTATGATGTTTTGGCTCCCAAAAATGTCAAGGAGGCTGTGTCTGCGATGATAAAAAGTATGTTATGTTTTTGGTAATAACCCGTTTGCAGTAATAACACCTGAGTGCATTGAGTCACTGTTTTATGCTTGTGTTTTTCAGACTTGATTCTCAAGGAGGACTGCAAGCCCACCCCAACAACCACCGATGAAGACGAGCAAATGCCAGTGGCAGAGCCAGAGAGTCAGTCTGGGCTGTTCTCAGCATACCGCAAAAAAACAGAAGAGAGATTCATGTTCCAGTCCCCAAATTCAGCTGAACCAGTATTTAGACATTTGTGATGGACAGAGCTGCCTTCAGTTTTTGGCCATGAAGAGGCACATGCTCCCCTCTTTGTTCAGGGTAGCGGTAAGAGTTATGTCAGTCTCTGCATCAAGCGCACCTGTTGAACGTGTGTTCAGCCATGGTGGGGTGAAAATGCGACCACATCGCTCACAACTGAGTGAGAAAGTACTTTCCAATTTATTTTTTGCAAATGCAATGCATTTTAAGTGGCTATTCTCATCACCATTCAAATGTCCAGATGTTGGCATTGTGTCAAGTTCAAACTTTGAGCTTAGTTATTTTCCCACTCAGCAAGGACTACATTTTTTTCAGGCTTGTTGGCCATTTAATTGCTGAGTGTTCTACTACTTGTCTGCTGTTTGGGCATTCAAAGTGTTTCTTTAATATGCCAAGAAAAAAGCACTAAGCAGTTTTGTTAATGTTGAAAATAAAACAAAACCTTTCCTGTCATTACTTGATCTGGATGCTGTGAGACTCTGTTATGTCATATTGCTTGTTTTTAACTGAATAAATGTAAGTACGTTTCCTTAAGCTTGGCTGGTATTCTCCTTTGCATTTCAACCACAATACTACACTATTGGAGACTGTTTCCTTTATTCTTTGAGTTCTGTGGAGTCATCCCAGCTGGGGAAGTCATATCATCAGAGGAGGAAGTTAGCAGAGGACACACTATCTGGTGTACATGATTGATTACAATTATGCTGCTGTGATGAACCCTTGCCCTCAACAGGACTATGTCCGCTGTAAATGCTTTCTCTGTCTAGTACCACACGATCCAAGATCTTTTAGCCCACCCAGTCACTAGCATTACTCAGTGTAGGGTGAAAAACATCAAAACTCTCTATTATCACACGTAAAAAACAAATATACAACTCGGGACCATCACCCCTCCGTTTGGAATTAAGGGCGGGGTAAACTGTCCAATCAGCAAGGAGAGCTGTTGGAGGAATCCCCCTCTCCACAGACACATACATCCCATAATATACTTTTCTTCCTGTAAGGGCTTACCTTGGTTGGAGTCCATAGTGCAGAGATGTATGCTCACCCTTGCAAATACACACAGCCCACGGTAACAAGGTAAAAGGCTACCTGGGCTGTGAATCTGTGCACGGGGGCTTGACAGGGAATATACCAAAAGATTGTCAAGGTGAAGCTGTAGTCAGGGATTCCAGAAGTCAGAGTTAGTGATGAACAGAGCCAGGGTCTGAAGCCGGGGTCTTGGAACACTGCAACTTGAAAACAAGAACACAGGAACCTTTGGCAATGAGAGACAATGAACTGAAGTCCGCAGAGATTTGCAAGGGTATCATGAATTGGTATGACCAGACTGTGTGGATTGCACAGAGAGAACCAAAACGCATGCAAGTAAAGAATTAAGTTTATTTAAGCATAAGTGATAACAATATATAAAAACTTCCAATATAATCAGTGAATAGGGATGAGCTTCGTGGTCGAGTCGAACCCATGATCCATCTGGTTTTTAACTCCCACTTATTACAGCTCCACTTACACCAAGCTCCACAGCTTCAGACTGAGCACGCTCAGACTGAGTCCTACAACCAGTTAAATAGGCACCTGTGAGCAATTAACCACACCCCTTAATTGATAGACTGATGAAACCAGAGAGGAAAAAAAAAAAAAGCTATTTAAAAAGTGACAGCAAAAGGCATATTAAAAACTAAACAGCAAACAACAGCAAACAACAGCAAGCAAACAGCAAACAGCAAACAGCAAGACTTGTATACTCTAAGTCTGGTTTTTAACTCCCACTTATTCCAGCTCCACTTACACCAAGCTCCACAGCTTCAGACTGAGCACGCTTCAGACTGAGTCCTACAACCAGTTAAATAGGCACCTGTGAGCAATTAACCACACCCCTTAATTGATAGACTGATGAAACCAGAGAGGAAAAAAAAAAAAAAAAAGCTATTTAAAAAGTGACAGCAAAAGGCAAATTAAAAACTAAAAGGAAAAGCCCCAAAAATGCAACCCAGCAAGCAAACAGCAAACAAACAGCAAACAACAGCAAACAGCAAACAGCAAACAACAGCAAGCAAACAGCAAACAACAGCAAGCAAACAGCAAACAAACAGCAAGACTTGTATACTTGTTGTTGTTCCGATCCTATTGATACTACAGGCAGGCAGCTGCACTATTTACAGTTAGTGTACTGTGTCCTCTGCACAGTGTGCACCTAAAGCTACCTGAAGAAAATTGGTGGTGTTCTTCTGATCCTGTTAGTACCACAGGCAGACTGCTGCAGTATTTACAGTTAGTGTACTGTGTCCTATGCACAGTGTGCACCTAAAGCTACCTGAAGAAAATTGCTGGTGTTCTTCTGATCCTATTAGTACCACAGGCAGCTACAGTATTTACAGTTAGTGTACTGTGTCCTCGGCCGTGTTGAGCCGCAACATGCCAAAGACTTGGTAGAGTGGATGACCATCCTCCTCATCCTCTATCACCCAGGCTCAGGGTACTTTGTCTGGCAAAGCAGCTGCCAATGCGGCCTCTTTCCTCGGCTCAATGGCATCAGTCACTCCTTCCCTAGCCCCACCATGTCCTCCTGAGGAGTCCCGCGAACTGTTTGATCACAGTGTTGGGTACATGCTCCAGGAGGATGCCCAGCGTTTTGAAGGCTCAGCTGATGGTACCCAGCTAGAGAAAGACAGTAACGTGAGCCCAGAGAGAGGGGGTGCCCAAGAAGGACAGGAATCTGGCAGTCATGTTCCCTCAGCTGCAGCATACTACCAGCTTTGCTCCAGTGATGAGGAGGGAGGGGATGATAAGGTCACTGACTCCACATGGGTGCCTGATAAGAGAGAGGAGGAGGCACATCTCCAATAAGGCAGGATGCCCTCCAGGGGCCAGCTTAAGGGCAGCACACTGACCGCATCACACCGCAGAGCTCCGCATGTGCAGGGCACTGCTGTCTCTGCGTGTTATTCCAAAAGTTCTTTGGTGTGTGTATTTTTTGAGACGAGTGCATCAGATCCCACCGCTGCTATTTGCAACATATGTCTCAAGTGTATCTCGCGTGGCCAAAACATCACCCGCTTGGGCACCACATGCTTGACCAGACATATGTTGACCTGCCATGCAGTTCATTGGCAAGTGAACCAAAAGAACAAAGCGGACCTCTCCTTGCTTCTCATCAGCTGTGATCTCCAACCTCACTATACCTTCAGTCCTCTCTGAAACCTGCCCTGAGAGGAATGAAGGTGTAGAATTAGGTGTGTCACAGCCAAGTACTTGCGAGCAATCTGCTATCGGTACACCAATGTCAGATTGTACCAGGCAAATTTCCCTGCCCCAGCTGCTGCACCGCCAAAAGAAGTTCACTCCCAGCCATCCACATGCCCAGCGGTTGAATGCTACCTTGGCTAAATTGCTAGAACTTCAACTACTGCCTTTTCAGTTGGTAGACTCTGCCCCTTCCATGAGTTTGTGGAATGTGCAGTTCCTCAATTGCAGGTTCCCAAACACCACTTTTTCTCACGGAAGGCGTTTCCGGCTCTCTACCGGCATGTAGAAGGCAATGTCTTGGCCTCACTGGACAGGGCGGCCAGCGGTAAGGTGCATATTACCGCTGACTCAAGGTCCAGCAGGCATGGACAGGGACGTTACCTATCTTTCACCGTGCACTGGGTGACTCCTCTGGCAGCTGGGAAGGATGCAGGACAGGGTGCAGTAGTGTTGGAGGTTGTTCCACCACCACGCCTCCAAAATTCTACTAGTGGTGATTCTGCCACACCTCTCTATTCCACCCCCTCCTCTTCTTCTTCCTCCATGGCCTCTTCCTGTGCTGATTTGTCCTTGGAACCAGCGGTGCTCCGTAGGCGTTCAAGGGGCTACGCAAGCACGCAGGCAAAATGATGCCATGCGGTGCTTGAGCTGGTGTGCTTGGGGGACAGGAGCCATACTGGGGCATAGATTCTATCAGCTCTGCAGGGGCAGGTTCAGAGGTGGTTGACGCCACGCCAGCTTAAGCCAGGTATGGTGGTTTGCAACAATGGCACCAACCTCCTCTCTGCCCTCCAACAGGGACAACTGACCCATGTGCCCTGTTTGGCTCATGTCCTTACCTTGGTGGTACAGCGGTTCTTGGGCAGGTACCTGGGCTTACAGGATGTCCTGAGGCAGGCCAGGAAAGTCTGTGTGCATTTCCGCAGGTCATATAATGCCAGTGATCAGCTGGCTGACCTCCAAAAGGAATTTAACCTGCCCAAGAACCGCCTAATCTGTGACATGCCCACCAGGTGGAACTCAATGTTGGTCATGCTGCAGCGGCTGCACACACAGCAGAGGGCCATCAGTGAGTACCTATGCGACTATGGCACCAGGACAGGGTCATGAGAGCTTGTTTTTCTTTTTTTAACCATAGTTTTTTATTGATTTTTACAATGTACAGTACACGGTAGGTTACAGTCAGTACATCATGGTAGATGTACAAAGTGATAACAAAAGATAGAAGCTCAAGGATTAAACATTGCGACAAATATGCAGGTTTCTCATGAAGTAGTAGTTAATGACCTCAATAGGAGGTAGAACCCGTCACCCCATCTGGGTACTCACTGTGAACAGGTTCTTTGTGGAGCGTTAGTAAGTGGCCTGCCCTTGACCCAATGTAGGGTCTCTGGAGCTCTATCTCATAAGTGTATATGTATAAGGGTATTAACTAAGAAACAAAAAGAAAGAAATACATTTTTGCTATTGGTGTAGCGCAACATATAAAGTATAGATATGAGTTATAGTAGTTAACAGCAATAGTAAACATCGTAGTAACTGAGAGGAGCAAAACAGGTAAACAGGGTACATCATTTGGATGCTGATGGGGTAGGGGTGTCAGTTGTGGGGGAGTTCATTCATAGGGGGTTTGCATTTAGGGTGTTTAAGCCAAAGGACCCAGTTTGTTTGGAAGCTAGATAGTTGGAGATGGGCTTTGGCGTGCAAGAATTCCATCAGGCAGTGGTTATTTAGGAGTGTGATTATTTCCCCGCTGGAGGGAGGTAGAGGGGATTTCCAGTTTTTAGCAATGGCTAGGCGTGTAGCAATAAGAACATGGGAGATAATAATCCATGAGGGTCGAGGCCAAGATTCCAGATCAAGGCCTAATAGTACCATTTGTGGAGTCAGGGGTACAGGAACCGATAACATGGAGAGGAGGAGTTTGGAGAGCATAGACCATAGCGTGGTTAGGAATGGGCAGTCCCACCATATGTGGAGTGGGGTACCCGGGGATCCACAATTTCTCCAGAGCAGATTGCTTGTAGTTGGATATATGTGGGCTAGTTTGGTTGGTGTGAGGTACCAATTATGGTATATTTTTTGGACCATTTCCCAATGAAGTAGACATTTGGAGAATTTCAGGGGTGTTTGAAGTGAGAGGTGCCATTGTTGGGGGGTGTAGGTGCGTTGCAGTAAGTGTTCCCATTTTAGCATTGTGGGGGATTTGAGTGTTGGGCAGATGTCGGTGAGGAGTTTGTAGCAAAATGAAATTCCTCGTTGGCGGGGTGAGGTAATATTGAAAAATGTCAGTATGTGCCATGTAAGTAGATTTTTTGACCATTGTATTTTAGAGAGAATCGATCATGTTCTAAGGTATTTGAAGAAGTCTTTATGATCTATGTGAAAGGTGGTTTGAAGAGTGTGGAATGATTTGAGATTGGAACCCTCGTGGAGGATTCTGATATTGGGGATACCCATGGCTGTCCATGCAGAGACATTAATGTCAGGGGTGAGGATGTGAAGAGCTTCCAGTGGTATATGTTGGAGCAGGCTTAGTGAGATACCTTTAGAGGTTTGTATGGTGGCTTTTCATACCTGGATGGTGGCATTAACTGTGTCCAGGAATGAGTTGGGCTCGTGATGTTGCAGCAGGAGGGCACACAGGATCAGTTTGGAATGGGAGGCGAGTGCTGCTTGCTCTATTTGTAACCATGTGGTTCGGTGAGCAATGTTCCACCAGGTTTTGGCCTGGTCAAGTATAGTCGCTTTATAGTAGGTAGCTAAGTCCGGCGCTGTAGGTTTGATGAGGGTGTGGTGAGTTGTATGCCCAGGTATGTAAGGGTGGAGTTAGGCGCCCACGAGAAGGAGGTGCAGTTGGTAACAGCTTGTTTGATACGTTGGTCCAGTCCTATGCCCAACATGATGGATTTGGAAAAGTTGATTTTATAGAGAGAAACTTTGCTGAATATATCCGGGGTGTCATGTAGTGCGGGCAGAGAGGTGACAGGGTCAGTTAGGGAGATGATAACATCATCCGCGTATAGGTCAATTTTGTGCGTTTCTCGTGATACCGCTATTCCTGAGATACGTGGGTTGTCTCTGATTGATTGGGCAAGGGGTTCCATGACAAGTGCGAAAGTGGGCACCCCTGACGTTTCCCATTGGAGATATGGAAAGGGTCTGAGAGTAGCCCGGAAGTCAGCACTTTGGGGCTGGGGGAGGAGTAGAGGGCGAGTATTGCCTGTAGGATGGTCCCAGTAAAGCCAAATTTATGGAAGACAGCAGTTAGGTAGGACCAATCCACCCTGTCAAACACTTTCTCTGCGTCAAGGGAAATGAGCAGAGAAGGCGTTTGATGGTGATCCACCCATTGTATCAGGTCGATAAACCTGCGAGTGCCATCCGAAGTTTGCCTGCCAGCCACAAAACCCACCTGATTGATATAAATTAGTTGTGGTATAATATCAGATAGTCGCGTGGCCAGGAGTTTGGCAAATAGTTTGGTATCAGTGTTTAGTAGGGAAATGGGTCTGTAGCTGGCAGGCTGGTCAGTCGGTTTACCCGGTTTTGGGATGGTAACAATGGTAGCTTGGAGGGATTCTGGTGGAATGAAGCCTGTGTGTGCGATAGAATTGAGAGAGTGGCATAGGTAGGGGGTAAGGAGATCAGAGAATGTTTTATAATATTCATTATTAAACCCATCAGGACATGGGGCTTTATGCAGTGGTAGGGTGTTGATGGATGCTGCAACTTCCATTGGAGAGAAACGGAAAGTTGGAAAATTTGTTCTTGTGAGAGTGTGGGGAGGTGAAGGTTGGGAAGGGAATCATCAATATCAGAGGATGAGGGAGGTAAGGCCAGGCCAGTGCTAGTGAGATTATATAGGTTGGAGTAATAAGAGCTAAATTGGTCCACAACGTCTTTAGGGTTGATATGTTTTGTACCATGGCGGTCAGTAAGGAATGGGATTTTAGATTGTGTTATTTTGCGTTTGAGTTGTTTAGCTAGGTAAGCCCAGGTTTGTTGTGATGCGAATAGGTTTGTAGGCGAAGGCGCTTGAGGTGGTAGTCGAAGTTAGTGTGGAGGTGATCACTGAGGGCTTGTCTATCTGTTTGCAGTTCAGAGGCGAGCAGAGGGAATGGTTGGGGTTTATTAGCTCGTTCGAGAGTACGTATTTGATCTAAGAGTTTGTTAGTGATGGAATTATATTGTTTCTTCTCGTGGGCACCTATCTTGATTAGGAGGCCTCTAATGTAGGCCTTGTGGGCATTCCATAGCATGGTGGGGTTATCCATCGATCCTTCATTAGTGGTGAAAAAGTGTTGTAACTCAGATAGAATCTGTTTTTGGTAGAGCTGGCGTGCAATAATAGAGGTGTTAAGCCTCCAGATGGTATTATTTTTGTTTGGGAGTGCTGGGGACAGCCTCATTGAAATAGGTGCGTGGTCAGACCATGTGATGAGTCCAATTTTAGTATGCTGGACCATTTGCAGAGTATGCTTGTCAGTCAAAAAGACATCTATCTGAGAATATGTTTGCTGCGTGTGGGAGAAAAAGGTGTAATCTCTTTCGGTGCCATGATGCCATCTCCAGGGATCATAAAGGTTTTCCGAATGGAGCAGGGAGGCGAGAGAAGTGGAGCGTTTGTGAGAAGGGTTAGAGGTGTCTAGTGAGGCATCAACAATTTGGTTGAAGTCTCCACAAATGATCAAGGGTCCTTGTTTGAAGAGTTCCAGCTTTTTCAAAAGTGATTTGTAAAAGTGGTGTTGATTTGTATTGGGGGAGTAGATGTTAGCAATGGTGATGGTGTGGTTATTGATAGTGGCATTCAAGATTATGAAACTGCCATCCGGGTCTATGTCTATGTGGACTGGTTGGAATGAGACTGTGGAGCATACGGCAAGCATAACACCTGCTTTTTTCTTGGTGGCGTTGGCAAAATAGCAGTGAGGGTATTGTTTGTGGGAACAGGAAGGAGGCTTGATGGATGTAAAATGGGTTTCCTGTACACATAATATGTCAGAGGTGTGTGCTAAAGCTTTTTTCCATAATAAGCTTCTTTTGTAGGGGGAGTTTAGGCCCTTTGCAGGAATGGATGTGAAGGTGATTGACATATCTGGAAGTGGATATCCAGCGGGGGGTAGGGGAAGGTGTGGGTTGCACCCTGTTGGTGGGTATGTACGGGGGAGGTTATGAGGGGGTAAACCTGTAATAGAGAGTTGCAATAGGCAAACTGAGTTTATACTTTAACGGTAGTCAAATATACCTATGATGCAGCAGATAAAACCTGTAAGAAACTATGGTAAGTTACGAACTTAGTGCGGTACACAAAAAGAGAAAAAAGTGAGAAAAAAGAAAAAAAAGGAGGAAAAAATAAAAGGACGCAGCAAAGGGTCTTTCAAGTGCTCGGCACTTTTCTTTCTCTGGGGAAAAGAGTACGGATTGTACATATTGGTACGCTCATCAGGGACAGAAATGAGGTGAAGTATTTCAAGATCAATGTCACAAAAATTTTCCAGAGGGCACTTGCTGGAATAAAGTAGGTAGTCTTTACCTGTGGGCAGAGGTAGGAGTATGGCGCCTGGGACCTGATGTAGATGATGATGGTGGGGGTCACTGCGGCGTTGATTCAGGTGGTCGGGTGGTGATTAGGCCCCAGTTGAGCATGCGCTTGATGCCGTCTTTGGGAGTGAAAATGGTGGTGCTCTGGTTCTGGTGCGTGACTACCAGCTTGGTAGGAAAGCCCCATTTGTATGGGATGTTGTTTTTCCTGAGGGTTGCGGTGGTCTGTGAGAACTCTCTTCTTTTTTGAGCAGTGGCAGCTGAGATGTCAGCATATAGGGACACAGAGGAGTAAGGATCAGGAAGCGGAGAGGTGGATCTGGCAGCTGCCATGATCTTTTCCTTCACTTGGAAAAAATGGATGCGTGCAAGGACATCCCTAGGCACAGATGCAGGGAGGTGGTTGGGTTTGACAAGTCAGTGTGCGCGGTCAATGATCATGTCACTTTGGCGTAGTTGAGGTATAAGTGTGAGGAATAGTTGTATGTAGGGTATCAGTTCTGGGGGTTTAACCGACTCTGGTACCCCTCTAAATTTAATGTTATTCCTCCTCGAACAATCTTCTAAATCTGCGACTTTCATTACGGATGTCATGTTGTAATGATAACAGCATGAGCTTGAGTGTATGCTCAGAGGTTGGCTGGTCAGATGCAGGGAGTGCAGCTAGTGAGTCAAGGTTTGGCAATTCAGGGCCTGCAGTGGCTGGGGTGTCCCACTGCTGCTTTGAGGAGCTTTGGTGGGTGAGAGGGCTGGAGATTGTACTGCTCTCTTACCTCTGTCAGCGGGTGAGGGATGAGAGGATTCATCTGCTGGGGATGAGCTGTCCATCTCGGCGGTGCTGTGTTCTAGAGAGCTCTCTGTCTCAGTCAGTGAGCTGTGCAGCGTCGCGCTGGTGCCATCTTGGGTCATCAGCATGTCAGCTCTTCGGAAATAGTATGTGGGGCAGCGGGGCTGATGGAGGCCGGTTTGTCTGCTCCTGGACATACCGATCGGGTGCCCGATGGTTCTGCTCCTCTCCGGTGGAGCACACGCAGCAGAAGGCCATCAATGAGTACCTGTGTGACTATGGCACCAGGACAGGGTCAGGGGAGCTTGTTTTTTTTCCCCACTCCAGTGGGCCATGATCAGGGGTGCATGCACTGTCCTGTCACCATTTGAGGAGGCCACGAGGATGGTGAGCAGTGACAGGGCATGCATCAGTGACACTGTCCCTCTTGTCCACCTGTTGGAGCACACGCTGCGTGGAATAATGGACAGGGCACTTGAGGCAGAACAGAGGGAGGAAGAGGAGGACTTCCTTACCTCCCAAGGCCCCCTTTATCCAGACAGTGTTCATGCGTGCCTGCTGATCACACCGGAAGAGGAGGAGGAGGATTGTGTCAGCATGGAGGTGGAGCCTGGCACTTAGCATCAGCAGCAGTCTCCAAGGGATCATTTACAGTCCGAAGAAACCCATGGACTTGTACGTGGCTGGGAGGAGGTGGCTGCGGATCATGTTGTCCTTAGTGACCCAGAGGACTCTGGACCGAATGCCTCAGCAAACCTACGCTGCATGGCCTCCCTGATCCTGCAAAGCCTGCGGAAGGATCCTCGCATTTGTGGTATCAAGGGGAGGGATGATTACTGGCTGGCAACCCTCCTTGATCCACGTTACAAGGATAAGGTTGTGGACCTTATCTTGCTATCACAGAGGGAGCAGGAAACATCTTCGGGAGGCCTTGCAGAAATGTTTGTGCAATGCGGTTCCAGAGCCTGGGAGGTTACAATTTCCTGGTCCTCCTGGACAACATGTTGCTGAGGCTTCGGTCAGTCACAGAAGGAGTGGTGGAGAAGTTGGCCATTTGACCGATGCGTTCAAACAATTTTTTAGTCCGCAGCCCCAAGGTCTGATCGGTTCCAGCAACCATCGCCAGTGTTTGATTCACATGGTGCAGGATTACCTAGGGGCAAGATCAGACTTGGACACCTTTCCCACCGAAAATCCTCTGGGTTACTGGGTCTTGAGGATGGATCACTGGCCAGAGCTTGCACAATATGCAATTGAGCTACTGGCCTGTCCTGCATCCAGCGTTCTTTGGGAACGCACATTCAGTTCTGCTGGAGGCTTTGTAACTGATCACAGGGTGCGCCGGCTGACCTTCATAAAAATGAATCAGTTTTGGATCACCAGCTACCAAGCACCTGATGCTGATGTAATTGATTGATTGTTTTTTTAAATGTGAGATCCCTTCAAGACTGCCTATGCTGATGCTGAGTGACTATCCTGTTATGCTGAGTGATAATCCTCTTCCTCCTCAATTTTCATGCTGATAGCTTGTAAGAACATTTTTGGTTCTGGGCACCGCCACCAGTGGCCAAGGCCCAATTTTTCTGCCCCTGTTTAACAGGGGCGTGTAATTACAATTTTTGATGCAATACTTTGCAGCAGGGCTCATTCCTGCGCTCCAGCTATAGTATCTGTGAGGGGTTGCAGTGTTGTGGCACCAGCACCAGTGCCCAAGGCCCAATTTTCAGCCCCTGTTTAACAGGGGTGTATAATTACAATTTTTGCTGCAATACTTTGCAGGAGGGCTCATTCCTGCACTCCAACTATAGCATCTGTGAGGGGTTGCAGTGTTGTGGCACCAGCACCAGTGCCCAAGGCCCAAATTTTCAGCCCCTGTTTAACAGGGGTGTATAATTACAATTTTTGATGCAATACTTTGCAGCAGGGCTTATTCCTGTGCCCCAACTAGAATATCTGTGAGGGATTGCAGTGTTGTGGCACCAGCACCAGTGCCCAAAGGCCCAATTTTTCTACCCCTGTTCAACAGGTGCATGTAATTACAATTCTTGATATAATATTTCACAGCAGGGCCCGTTCCAGCGCCCACCAAGAGTAACTGTGAGGACTTACAGTGTTGTGGCACCAGCACCACCACCACCACCAAAGGCCCAATTTTTCTACCCCTGTTCAACAGGTGCATGTAATTACAATTCTTGATCTATTATTTCACAGCAGGGCTCGTTCCTGCGCCCACCAAGAGTAACTGTGGGGGCTAAGGCCCTCACCAACACCTAAGGCCCCAATTTCTACAGAGTATATAGGGCAGGCCCCTACTTTCAAACATCCAACTTACAAATGACTCCTACTTGCAAACGGAAGGAGACAACAGGAAGTGAGATGAAATCTACCCCTAGGAAGGGAAATTCTCTCCTGTAAGAGTTAATATGGGAAAAACGTGTCTCCTCTTCACGGATGCTTTATCACCCATCCTTGTTTCACTAAAAACCCCAAATTTTCTAAAAACATTTGTCATTGGGACAGAAAGTGAGGTGAAATCTTCTGAAGAGGTGCACAGACAGCAAAACAAATGTTACAGGGGTGATAACCATTCCCTATGTTTTCCAAAAAGCTTAAAAATAGATTTTTTGGCTGGAGCTACACTTTAACCACTTGAGATCCGCTCTATAGCCGAATGATAGCTACAGCGTCGACCTGTTGTGCCGGACAACGTCCATTGACGTCGTCCCGTGCACAAGCGGCCTGCGTGCCCCCTGCAGGGCGCGCACGGCCCGCTCTGTGATCAGCGAGTCTATGGGACTCGCCTGATCACAGATCGGAGTAAGGGGTCGATCCCGACCCCATTAACACTTGATCAGCTGTCAGCCAATGACAGCTGATCATGTGATATCAACAGAGCCGGTAATCGGCTATTTTTTCTCCTCGTGCTGACAGCATGAGGAGGAAGAAAAAGCCGATCACCAGCAGCCGTGAGAGGGACATCAGTCCCGATCACAGCGAGCTGATGCATATCCTCAGTGCCCACCTGTTCCCACTGCCAGTGCCACCTAGCAATAGGCAGCAGTGCTGCCTACCAGTGCCCACAGTGCCACCCATCAGTGCCCAAAGTGCCACCCATCAGTGCCTCAACAACAGTGCTGCACATCAGTGCCACCTATCAGCGCCCATCAGTGTAACCTACCAGTGCCCATCAGTGCCACCCATCCATGCCACCCATCCGTGCCATCCATCAGGGCCCATCAGTGGCCATCAGTGCCGCCTTATCTGTGCCCATCAGTACTGCCTTATCTGTCCCCATCAGTGCCGCCTTATCTGTGCCTATCAGTGCCGCCTTATCTGTGCCTATCAGTGCCGCCTTAACTGTGCCTATCAGTGCCGCCTTAACTGTGCCTATCCGTGCCCATCAGTGCAGCCTATTAGTGCCCACCAGTGCCGCGTCATCAGCGCATATCAATGAAGGAGAGAAATTACCTGTTTGCAAAAAATAAAAATCACAGCTGTGATTAAATACCACCAAAAGAAAGCTCTATTTGTGGGAAAAACATTATAAAGATTTCATTTGGGTATAGTGTTGTATGACCGCGCAATTGTCATTCAAAGTGCGTCAGCGCTGAAAGCGAAAATTGGTCTGGGCAGGAGGGGGGTTTAAGTGCCCAGTAAGCAAGTGGTTAAAAATGTACCAGTTCAAAATTACAAACAGATTCTACTTAACAACAAACCTACAGTCCCAGTCTTGTTTGCACCGCCTGTATAATTCTGTTCAGAGTATATAGGGCCTGGGGGCCCCACGCCTTTCCTTTTTTTAATTTGGGTGCGGGGTTCCCCTTAATATCCATACAAGACCCAAAGGGCCTGGTAATGGACTTGGGGGGGTACCCATGCCTTTTGTCTCACTGATTTTCATCCATATTGCCGGGACCCGACATTACATTAAAGCCGCAAGCAGTTTTAAATGACTTTTATTCCTTTACAAATGTCATTTTGTGCAGGGACTGTTCTAAGCATGGGAAACACGCGCCACTTTACAGGCATACTATAGACACCCCCTAGGTACAATATTTAAAGGAATATTTCACTTTTTTTCACTTTAAGCATCATTAAAATCACTGCTCCCGAAAAAACATCAGTTTTTAAAACTTTTTTTTGCATTGATACATGTCTCCTGGGGCAGGACTCGGTCCCCAAACCCTTTTTAGGACAATAACTTGCATATTAGCCTTTAAAATTAGCACTTTTGATTTCGAACGTTCGAGTCCCATAGACTTTAATGGGGTTCTAAAGTTTACGTGAACTTTCGGTCCGTTCGCAGGCTCCGGGGGCTGTTCGGCTCATCCCTATCAGTGAACAACCAACCAAACAGTGACCCACAAACAACAAAAACTATATACAATATAAGCGAAGTACGGCAATCTTAAATGTAGCCAGGCCAGGGTCAATCACAGGAGATCAGCAGATAAACAAGGGCAGTTCCAGAATCACAAGCGTAAGGCAGGCCGGGGTCATACACAGGGAATCAGCAGATGGCTGAAGGTGCAAAGGTATCAGGTTACAGGGCAGGGATGCAAATTAACAGGAGGGACAGGGGGCGTGGTCTCAGCATGCTGTAGAGCGGACGTGTCTCTCCTGAGCTCAGGCGCTGACACCGATCTTTTTGCTACTAACGACACTTTAACACAGCTAGAACACTGAACAAGGATGCGGAAGCGATCTGGTAAGCCCCTGCCTAAAAAGGGAACCTCGGAGGGCTCTATAAAATGGTTCTTAGCCGCAGAACCGGAGGAGGGTGAAGTTATGGACGGACTAGGCCGCTCTCCTCGTGGCGTACATCCCGGCGTAAGCTCTGCCTCCCGCAACAGGCCTGAGCTTGGACGATGTTCCCCTGATTCCTCAGCAGGATCGGAGGCTGAGGAGAGCACAAGTAGACACTCGGGGGTCGCAGCTTTGGTGAGTGATCTCCCCACTAAAACTGACCTAGCCTCTATGCTGCTGAGCCTTGAATGGGTCATCAAGAAGGCAGTGTCTGCAGTGATTAGATCGCCACGCGGCCACCATTAGGCTCCTGCAAACAAATACGCGCCAACTTGCTATTGCCCTTTATAAAATAGAGGACCAGGAAAACCGCAACAGGCGCAATAATATCAAGATTAGAGGACTGCCTGAGGCAACAAGAGATGATGATCTTCTCCCCTCTATCCAAGGTATTTTTAATACCCTCCTGGGCCTGCCTGCAGATAATCCCCTGAAGATTGATAGAGTTCACAGGGCTCTCCACCCCTGTAATCTTTCATCAGACATCCCGCGCGATGTCATCTGCAGAGTTCATCATTATCCTTAGGAAAAATAAAAAATATAAGAAACCGAAATGTGACCCACATCCGCCCAACCATAAAGAAGTAGAGACTCACCTCCATCCCTAGAACATTATAAGAACAATAAAAGGAGCGATAATGGGACTTTAAATGAGGTGTATGTCTCTACAGGTATGGAATGTCAACTTATTGGTAGTAACCAATCCCCAAAGGGTAGTCCCTGTCATGAACAAAATAATATTTCTTGTGTACAATATAGGCACGATATAAACATATTCGATGCACAATAGTCACATATTTAATGTTTATACATAAAAGGACATGATTGGTACAAACAACAGTAATGAAGAATTAATGTACAAAATTAATAATAATAAATATTTATAAACAACATAGTAAGATAATTCATAACATTCAAGCACGCTATAAACCTGGCACCCTTGAGTATGGACTCAACGCGTTTCATGGCGTTTAAAGCCAATCGTCAGGAGTAGGATGCTAAAAGATAAGTAAAAATGGAAAGTAAATAAATAAATTGAATAAGTTTGCCTACGTCAGAAATCTATATAGTAAGTTAGGCTCACTAGTTAGAAAGAAGATGTAATGATGGTACTAACCTGTAGCGTATCCAATGGGTGTATACCCATTGCTACTGTGTTAAGATGAACAAAGCCCGGGTATGTTTGTCTCACCCGGGGTTGAGGCGGGGGTACCCAGCCCAGTGCAATCCCCCCAACCCAGCGCCCATACGGATATGCAGGCTAGGTGGGGGGTGGAGGGGCCAGCCAGCCGAGGATAGGAGGATAGACCACACATAGGGGGACCAAGGTAGGGAGTTAAGGGGCCCAGGATAAGGTATGGTTACTGTATATTTGGTAAATCCAGGAACGAGGTGTCCATTAGGATCCTACAATACATACAAGAAAGGGGCTAAGTATATGTATTTAGATGTATTGTATATGTGTAAAAAATTGAATATCAAATCCTGGGGAAACCTTCACATACCTAGGTCAGGCAAGATAAGGATGAATATTGTTGTCCCAGATAGATGGTAATCGCCTATGAGTGGCCCTCAGCTCCCTCCCGGCTGATATACCCGCCAAAAGGGGCGGGACCCCGCCAACGTCATGCGTGCACGTTAAGCGGCGAGGAGGAGATACACTCCATAGTCGCCGCAGCGTGAGATAGTCAAGGTACACACCCCTCGATCGGCACGTGAGGAGAGGCCGCGCGAGAGAGTGCGTGAGCATGACGTCGAGGTGCAAAGGTCAACCCCTACCCCGTCACATATGGGACGGGTGAAGGGGAGGAACTGGGCACCTCGCAACCCCGGAGTGAGACCACAGATCCCATGGCCATGGACATAAGAATAGGGGAAGTAGATCGAGCTGGTGTAAAACCCCTAGATGGAGAGCCTAATACTTGTTGAATAAAGATGGTACACTGGACATAGGAATTATGGATAATCTTGCTGGGGAAGAAATCTAATAATTATTATAATATAATGAAGTATAACCTATGTTAAAGCTAAAGTAGGAGTCTATGGATATGTCTGGATAAATAAATATAACTGAAAATCGTGTGTTGGGCATAGGGGGGTCACATCAGGGAATGGGTGTCTTCCACCCTAATATACATAGGAAAAATAAAAAATATAAGAAACCGAAATGTGACCCACATCCGCCCAACCATAAAGAAGTAGAGACTCACCTCCATCCCTAGAACATTATAAGAACAATAAAAGGAGCGATAATGGGACTTTAAATGAGGTGTATGTCTCTACAGGTATGGAATGTCAACTTATTGGTAGTAACCAATCCCCAAAGGGTAGTCCCTGTCATGAACAAAATAATATTTCTTGTGTACAATATAGGCACGATATAAACATATTCGATGCACAATAGTCACATATTTAATGTTTATACATAAAAGGACATGATTGGTACAAACAACAGTAATGAAGAATTAATGTACAAAATTAATAATAATAAATATTTATAAACAACATAGTAAGATAATTCATAACATTCAAGCACGCTATAAACCTGGCACCCTTGAGTATGGACTCAACGCGTTTCATGGCGTTTAAAGCCAATCGTCAGGAGTAGGATGCTAAAAGATAAGTAAAAATGGAAAGTAAATAAATAAATTGAATAAGTTTGCCTACGTCAGAAATCTATATAGTAAGTTAGGCTCACTAGTTAGAAAGAAGATGTAATGATGGTACTAACCTGTAGCGTATCCAATGGGTGTATACCCATTGCTACTGTGTTAAGATGAACAAAGCCCGGGTATGTTTGTCTCACCCGGGGTTGATATTCATCCTTATCTTGCCTGACCTAGGTATGTGAAGGTTTCCCCAGGATTTGATATTCAATTTTTTACACATATACAATACATCTAAATACATATACTTAGCCCCTTTCTTGTATGTATTGTAGGATCCTAATGGACACCTCATTCCTGGATTTACCAAATATACAGTAACCATACCTTATCCTGGGCCCCTTAACTCCCTACCTTGGTCCCCCTATGTGTGGTCTATCCTCCTATCCTCGGCTGGCTGGCCCCTCCACCCCCCACCTAGCCTGCATATCCGTATGGGCGCTGGGTTGGGGGGATTGCACTGGGCTGGGTACCCCCCGCCTCAACCCCGGGTGAGACATACATACCCGGGCTTTGTTCATCTTAACACAGTAGCAATGGGTATACACCCATTGGATACGCTACAGGTTAGTACCATCATTACATCTTCTTTCTAACTAGTGAGCCTAACTTACTATATAGATTTCTGACGTAGGCAAACTTATTCAATTTATTTATTTACTTTCCATTTTTACTTATCTTTTAGCATCCTACTCCTGACGATTGGCTTTAAACGCCATGAAACGCGTTGAGTCCATACTCAAGGGTGCCAGGTTTATAGCGTGCTTGAATGTTATGAATTATCTTACTATGTTGTTTATAAATATTTATTATTATTAATTTTGTACATTAATTCTTCATTACTGTTGTTTGTACCAATCATGTCCTTTTATGTATAAACATTAAATATGTGACTATTGTGCATCGAATATGTTTATATCGTGCCTATATTGTACACAAGAAATATTATTTTGTTCATGACAGGGACTACCCTTTGGGGATTGGTTACTACCAATAAGTTGACATTCCATACCTGTAGAGACATACACCTCATTTAAAGTCCCATTATCGCTCCTTTTATTGTTCTTATAATGTTCTAGGGATGGAGGTGAGTCTCTACTTCTTTATGGTTGGGCGGATGTGGGTCACATTTCGGTTTCTTATATTTTTTATTTTTCCTATGTATATTAGGGTGGAAGACACCCATTCCCTGATGTGACCCCCCTATGCCCAACACACGATTTTCAGTTATATTTATTTATCCAGACATATCCATAGACTCCTACTTTAGCTTTAACATAGGTTATACTTCATTATATTATAATAATTATTAGATTTCTTCCCCAGCAAGATTATCCATAATTCCTATGTCCAGTGTACCATCTTTATTCAACAAGTATTAGGCTCTCCATCTAGGGGTTTTACACCAGCTCGATCTACTTCCCCTATTCTTATGTCCATGGCCATGGGATCTGTGGTCTCACTCCGGGGTTGCGAGGTGCCCAGTTCCTCCCCTTCGCCCGTCCCATATGTGACGGGGTAGGGGTTGACCTTTGCACCTCGACGTCATGCTCACGCACTCTCTCGCGCGGCCTCTCCTCACGTGCCGATCGAGGGGTGTGTACCTTGACTATCTCACGCTGCGGCGACTATGGAGTGTATCTCCTCCTCGCCGCTTAGCGTGCACGCATGACGTTGGCGGGGTCCCGCCCCTTTTGGCGGGTATATCAGCCGGGAGGGAGCTGAGGGCCACTCATAGGCGATTACCATCTATCTGGGACAACAATATTCATCCTTATCTTGCCTGACCTAGGTATGTGAAGGTTTCCCCAGGATTTGATATTCAATTTTTTACACATATACAATACATCTAAATACATATACTTAGCCCCTTTCTTGTATGTATTGTAGGATCCTAATGGACACCTCGTTCCTGGATTTACCAAATATACAGTAACCATACCTTATCCTGGGCCCCTTAACTCCCTACCTTGGTCCCCCTATGTGTGGTCTATCCTCCTATCCTCAGCTGGCTGGCCCCTCCACCCCCCACCTAGCCTGCATATCCGTATGGGCGCTGGGTTGGGGGGATTGCACTGGGCTGGGTACCCCCGCCTCAACCCCGGGTGAGACAAACATACCCGGGCTTTGTTCATCTTAACACAGTAGCAATGGGTATACACCCATTGGATACGCTACAGGTTAGTACCATCATTACATCTTCTTTCTAACTAGTGAGCCTAACTTACTATATAGATTTCTGACGTAGGCAAACTTATTCAATTTATTTATTTACTTTCCATTTTTACTTATCTTTTAGCATCCTACTCCTGACGATTGGCTTTAAACGCCATGAAACGCGTTGAGTCCATACTCAAGGGTGCCAGGTTTATAGCGTGCTTGAATGTTATGAATTATCTTACTATGTTGTTTATAAATATTTATTATTATTAATTTTGTACATTAATTCTTCATTACTGTTGTTTGTACCAATCATGTCCTTTTATGTATAAACATTAAATATGTGACTATTGTGCATCGAATATGTTTATATCGTGCCTATATTGTACACAAGAAATATTATTTTGTTCATGACAGGGACTACCCTTTGGGGATTGGTTACTACCAATAAGTTGACATTCCATACCTGTAGAGACATACACCTCATTTAAAGTCCCATTATCGCTCCTTTTATTGTTCTTATAATGTTCTAGGGATGGAGGTGAGTCTCTACTTCTTTATGGTTGGGCGGATGTGGGTCACATTTCGGTTTCTTATATTTTTTATTTTTCCTATGTATATTAGGGTGGAAGACACCCATTCCCTGATGTGACCCCCCTATGCCCAACACACGATTTTCAGTTATATTTATTTATCCAGACATATCCATAGACTCCTACTTTAGCTTTAACATAGGTTATACTTCATTATATTATAATAATTATTAGATTTCTTCCCCAGCAAGATTATCCATAATTCCTATGTCCAGTGTACCATCTTTATTCAACAAGTATTAGGCTCTCCATCTAGGGGTTTTACACCAGCTCGATCTACTTCCCCTATTCTTATGTCCATGGCCATGGGATCTGTGGTCTCACTCCGGGGTTGCGAGGTGCCCAGTTCCTCCCCTTCGCCCGTCCCATATGTGACGGGGTAGGGGTTGACCTTTGCACCTCGACGTCATGCTCACGCACTCTCTCGCGCGGCCTCTCCTCACGTGCCGATCGAGGGGTGTGTACCTTGACTATCTCACGCTGCGGCGACTATGGAGTGTATCTCCTCCTCGCCGCTTAGCGTGCACGCATGACGTTGGCGGGGTCCCGCCCCTTTTGGCGGGTATATCAGCCGGGAGGGAGCTGAGGGCCACTCATAGGCGATTACCATCTATCTGGGACAACAATATTCATCCTTATCTTGCCTGACCTAGGTATGTGAAGGTTTCCCCAGGATTTGATATTCAATTTTTTACACATATACAATACATCTAAATACATATACTTAGCCCCTTTCTTGTATGTATTGTAGGATCCTAATGGACACCTCGTTCCTGGATTTACCAAATATACAGTAACCATACCTTATCCTGGGCCCCTTAACTCCCTACCTTGGTCCCCCTATGTGTGGTCTATCCTCCTATCCTCGGCTGGCTGGCCCCTCCACCCCCCACCTAGCCTGCATATCCGTATGGGCGCTGGGTTGGGGGGATTGCACTGGGCTGGGTACCCCCGCCTCAACCCCGGGTGAGACAAACATACCCGGGCTTTGTTCATCTTAACACAGTAGCAATGGGTATACACCCATTGGATACGCTACAGGTTAGTACCATCATTACATCTTCTTTCTAACTAGTGAGCCTAACTTACTATATAGATTTCTGACATAGGCAAACTTATTCAATTTATTTATTTACTTTCCATTTTTACTTATCTTTTAGCATCCTACTCCTGACGATTGGCTTTAAACGCCATGAAACGCGTTGAGTCCATACTCAAGGGTGCCAGGTTTATAGCGTGCTTGAATGTTATGAATTATCTTACTATGTTGTTTATAAATATTTATTATTATTAATTTTGTACATTAATTCTTCATTACTGTTGTTTGTACCAATCATGTCCTTTTATGTATAAACATTAAATATGTGACTATTGTGCATCGAATATGTTTATATCGTGCCTATATTGTACACAAGAAATATTATTTTGTTCATGACAGGGACTACCCTTTGGGGATTGGTTACTACCAATAAGTTGACATTCCATACCTGTAGAGACATACACCTCATTTAAAGTCCCATTATCGCTCCTTTTATTGTTCATCATTATCCTGAAAAGGAGTTGATTATGAAAAAGGCCAGGGATGCCGCCTCACTGGACTTTGATGGAGCAACCCTCTCCTTCTACGCAGACCTGGAGAGAGAAACCCTCGAGTGACGCAGGGCCCTGCGTCCCCTTACAGAGAAGCTAAGGGCAGCATCTGTAAACTGCAGATAGGGCTTTCCTGCAGCCCTGCAAACAGAGATGGCAAAACGTCTGTTCTCCGGTTCCCAGAAGATCTGGAGAAATTTTGCCTGGACCTGAACATATCTCCGCCGGAGCTTCCTGGCTGGCAGGACGTCATTTCACCTCTACCCGGTAACTCTGAACAGAAGTGGCAGAAGGTAAACCACAAACACCGCACCTCTGCCTCTGGATCCCCGCTTCAACCTAGCTGAATAGCTTCCCTGCTGTCTTCAGGATCACACTCCCATCACCGGATGGTGGTGGGTCATTTCGCTTTACAAGCATACCATGTTCACCATAGTCCTATATCTGTTTTAATGATTGGCCTCATTTACCTGTTTGATTCTACACCAGCTTACTAGTTATGACCGCGTCCCACACGGAGTGTAATCATTGGACTATTTCCTGGGTTTTTTGCTCCTTATTAGACGCTACATACAGATGATGATCTGGTAATGTTTTTTTGCTTTTTTGTTTAGTGTTATTTTACTGAGTTTAACCTTTTGTTTTCATACATGGTGTCTGCGTCGGGGCATCGGGACACTGCCTACACTTTTCATGGGCTTTGTGTCTGGATGCCGGGTTTCGTCACCACCCCTGTTACAGGGAATGCGTGGCCCTGCATCCTCGCGCTCCTGCTCCTTTGTGGGCCGTGGGTGTGGGGATGCTAGATCTCATGCTTACCCTGTTCATGCACTGCAGATTTATGCATGCACATGCAATCACTACCCCACAGTGATGTCTAACTTCCTCGAGATGTGAAACTAACCCCTCTTCTTCTTTTTTTTGCTTACTTCCTCTATCACTCTCCAACCTCTATTCCCTCCTCCCTTACTTACCTCCCTTTCTCCCCCTGCCTCAGGTCCAACTCCTCACGATGAAAGTGATGTGGATTTCTACTACTGGTCCCCATGGCTACGGTAAGTCTACTCTCCTTTAACGTACGGGGCCTACATGCCCCTGGCAAAAGACATAGCCTATATAGAGAACTGGGTCGCCTGTGAGGGGATGTGATCTTCCTGCAGGAGACCCACCTTACACATGCTACTTCGGTAAAACTTTACTCACAACAATACCCTAAGTGGTATTATAGCCTCTCGGATATGCATAAAGCAAAAGGTGTGGCCATTGGGTTCCGTAGAGGAACCGCGTTCAAACTGGAGTCAATGCTGAGTGATCAGTTTGGTCGCTTTTTGTTCTTGAGGGGCACATTGGGTAATGTACCTTGTACTTTGGTAAGTCTCTATTCCCCTAACCATGATCAAGCAGGTTTCATAGCCTCCACACTTAAGAAATTGAGAGACTTCTCACATGGGTGCATTCTCCTTGCTTCAATACGTCCTTGGAGCCTGTTGTAGACACCTCTAGGGGGAGCTCCAGCATGTCCCATGCACATCTGCGATACATTCGCAAATGCTTAAATGACACCCAGTTAGTGGATACCTGGAGGATTATGCACCCAAGAGAAAGAGATTTTACACATTACTCTCAGGTACACCAGACTTACTCCAGAATTGACTTGTTCCTTATTGACCACCACCACCTACCCATCTTAACGAAATCAACAATTGAAACCTCACACATATCTGATCACGCATCGATTATGCTTTCGGTTAAACTTCCCTCCATGCCTCTTAAATCCACTAATTGGAAGTTAAATGAGGAATTCCTCATGGATAAAATTGATAAAAAAATGATCAGAGAGGAATTATCTTTTACTTTAAAGAAAATTCACATCCTGATATTTCACCTGGGACATTATGGGAGGCCCATAAGGCCCATATTTGGAGTAAATTAATAGAATTAGGAGTGAGGAAAAAAAAGAGAACGTACATTCCACCAAGCCAGGTTGCTTAGTGAAATTAAGACATTAGAGTACCAACATAAGGCCACCCAAACCCAGAAGATATTTCACACTCTGACTGAAAAAAGAGAAGAGTTGAAATCTCTCTTGCATGTAGACCAAAAACGACGGGCCCATTTTGTGGCTCAAAGTTTTTATGAATGGGGAAATAAACCGGGTAAGCTACTGGCCCACTCCTTACAGCAAAAGAAATCTGCCTCTTTCATAGCAAAAATTAAGAACTCCTCAGCAAATACGGTACACGACACTCCAAATATAGCTAAAGAATTCCGAGACTTCTACCAACAATTATACAATGTCCAAACCTCAGTTGCAGATCAGAAGGTTAAGGCGGGTCTCATTAGGGATTATTTAGAACAAGCAAATCTACCAAATCTCCCACCTGATATTTTAGCCTCATTAGAGGGGGAGCTTACCACCTCGGAACTACGCTTAGCACTAAAAGCCATGGCTAATGGTAAAGCTCCGGGTCCTGATGGACTTACAGTTGCTTACTATCGATCTTTCACAGATATACTACTTCCTCACTTGACTAATTACACTAACGTAACTTCTAAAGGTGGTAACCTCTGCCCTGAGACTATTCATGCGCATATCACAGTCATCCCTAAACCTGGAAAAGACCCCAGCAATTGTGGTAGCTATCGTCCCATTTCGTTATTGAATTTTGACGCTAAGCTCTACGCCAAAGCATTAGCAAACAGACTTCTCCCCCTGATCCCTCAATGGATCTCAAAAGACCAAACGAGATTTATCCCGCATAGGGAAGCAAGGGACAATTCCCTTCGCACCATCTCCCTGATGGCACAGGTACGAGGATCCTCCCAGCCCACCCTGTTACTTTCAACAGATGCTGAAAAGGCATTTGATAGGGTGGACTGGGAGTTCCTAATGGCGACACTGGACCATTTGGGCTTTGGCCCAATCCTTAGAGCACAAATTTCAGTGTTATACAATCATCCCACGGCACAACTACGTATAAATGGCACATTGAGCGACCTTTTTACTTGGCACGCGCCAAGGCTGTCCCCTCTCGCCAATCTTATTTGCCTTATCATTGGAACCTTTCTTTTCCACAGTAAGACACAACCCTAGTATCCACGGGATAGTAGTGAGTAAATCTGAGCACAAATACTCTGCATATGCAGACAATATTTTTTTTCATATCCAACAGCCCCTGATAACCCTACCTAACCTCATGACAGAATTCTCAAAATATAGCAACATATCCAACTTTAAAATTAATATGACTAAATCTGAGATTCTTAACCTCTCTGCCCCCCCCCCCCCTATACTGTGACGCAACTAAAACAAACCTTTCCTTTTAGCTGGCAGTCAAAAAAAATGAAATATCTAGGTATTTTTCTCACTCCAAACCTGACCGCTCTATTCCACGCTAACTATCTCCCCCTTCTAAACACAGATCTGACCTGCAGAAATGGTTCCAGCTTGCTCATTCATGGTTGGGGAGAATGGGAGTTGTAAAGATGAACGTCTTGCCCAGGGTACTGTTTTTATTTCAAATAATACCATATGGTGTACCAGTAGGATTTTTTATATTATTAAGCTCCTTAATTAGTAAATATATTTGGAACAGGAAAAACCCTAGACTTTCTAGGTCTCTTCTTATCAGACCCAAGAGAGAAGGAGGCTTGGCACTAACCGATTTTAAGAATTACTTCCAAGCAATTGTTCTGAATAGAATCTCTGACTGGAAATATCACAGAGACACTAAAATATGAGTGTCCCTGGAACTGGAACTCAGTGGCACAGATCTATCTACACAAATTTGGATTCCGAAGAAATATAGAAACCTATCCTCTGCTGCGTCCCCACTAACGCGTTGGGACTCCCTGTGTAAAACAAATAAATGGACATACAACTCTCCCTTGTTACCTATAACTGGACACAACTACTTTCCCCCAGGAAATATTGACCCTGGGATCAGCACATGGAACCTTGGATCTAAGCTTCTGTTACATCAAGTAACTACACCATCAGGTGTATTGCCTATATCCACACTACTACATTCCCCCACCATCTCAGCCATGGACTACTGGAAATACAGGCAACTAACAGCTTTTGTGCCCTCTCTTCCTAAGCCCTTGCGATCCTTTTCGGATTTGACTCCTTAAGAAGCTGCACTCTCTGATGATCACCCGGTTGAGAAACCTATCTCTCACTTTTACAAAATTTTGATAGCTCTGTCCTTTACTGGTACTCCTACCTTCATTCACAAATGGGAACAGGACTTACAAAAAAAATTATCAACAGATCAAATATCCAGCATTCTAATTTTGGCCCATACCTCATCTGGTGCATCTGCAACGGCGGAAGTGAATTACAAATTGTTAACGAGATGGCATTATACACCTGTGGTTCTACACAAAACCTATAAAAAGGCAGTACAGCGCATACAAATGAAAATAAACAAAGCTAAAAAGTCCAATAAAAGTATGATGCAGGCAAAATCCAATGATTCCTCCAGTGATAAAGTGACATGAGAGAATAAATAAGGTGACTGTGGTGACAAACATGGACCTCCACCTTCGGTAATAATGGCCGCTCACCTCAATGGATGGACCCCTGAGTGAATCAGTCAGGTCAAAACGGCTGTTCCCTCACAGGGATAATAACAAAAGGAGATGAATGCACAATCAGGTATCAGCAGCAGCGGCTTCAAATAGCGGACACCCAGACAGTATTCACATGTAAAAGATTTAAAAAGGATCTAGTGCTCTCTGAATAGTACTCAAGCAGGTTTATTAAAAATAAGCGAAAATACACTCACAATATAGTGCACTGTGCCCCAGTGCGAAGGATAACAGCGTGGATGCAATAGATACAATGGATGTCCCATTCAGGATGGACGAGCGGAGCGCGGGTGACGTCACGGTCAGGACACGTACACGATGCCGTACGCGTTACGTCCCTAAAAGTGGGCGGGACTTCCTCAGCAGCGACGGCTGAGCGTGATGACACCCATATAAATACAAGTCCGCTCCTCCCTGGCAACCAATAGGCGTAAGTGTTTACCTATCACCATGGTGACCAGGGTCAAAGTACTCCAAGAAACCAGGAAGTAACAATGTCCATAGAAAACCATGGACACTTATAATAATAGGTCATTAATGGGAAACCTATATTGACTGTACTGGGAACAACATATCCCCAAACAACTTGAGGCATATGAAATAGCACCTTAAAAAATATAAGTATAAGATAATTAAAAAGTGATTTATTTATAAAATATATATAAAACATATATATATATAAAAAGGACGCAAACCCCGCACATCCGCTCATCATCCTAGGTCACCCAATGACATATTCATGAATACAAATATGAAAAGCACATATTAAAATCAAAAATTAATACACAGAAAACTTTCACTAACGGTCAGAGATGAAGCAGTTAACATCAAACTCAACGTTCAAGCCCCCCGAAACAAGAGCCTTAGTCTCGTGAATCCAATGGGATTCTCTGCGACTAAGTTGACGCAGAAAATTACCCCCCCTCCAATGTTTATTAACTCTCTCAATACCCCAGAAGCTCAAACCCCTGGGATTTTGATTGTGTACCAGTTTAAAGTGTTTTGAAACATTATGAGTTTTCATGCCTTTCTTGATGTTGTTAACATGTTCCCCTAAACGGACATGTAAGGGGCGAGATGTCCTACCAATGTATTGTAGGCCACACTCACACTGTAGCATATAGACAACCCCAATTGTGGTACACGTAATGAGTTGATCTATTTTGTATTCTTTACATGTGGAGGTGGCCCTAAAACTTTTGCATTTTTTATTATTGCACTTAGAGTGCTTACATGCTGTGCATCGCCCACAGGCATAGAATCCTGAGAGGAAGGAAAAAAGTCTACTTTCTGATTGTGTGGGGGGATCCACCACCCCTGGGGCTAGACGGTCTCGTAGAGATGGGGCTTTTTTATAAATGAACATAGGGCGGGAAGGCAACAGGGGACCCAGCACACGATCCTGTTTGAGAATTGACCAATTCTTCGAAACAAGTTTTTCAAATTGTTTGTGCTGAATGTTGTAATTAAGTACCATTTTAAAATTGGAGACATCTGAACTGGTGCTTTTGACCCTATCAGAGATCAGGGAGGCTCTGTCCATAGCAAGAACCTTCTCAACCTCACTATTTAATGTGTGTATATCGTATCCTTTTTCTACAAACCTTGATGAGAGCAGGGCAGATTGAGAAATAAAATCACTATCTCGTGTGCAATTTCTTCTAAGTCTGACAAATTGTCCCCTGGGAATGTTACAAGGCCATGATTTATGATGACAACTTCCCAGGGGAATGTATGAATTGCGGTCAGTGGGCTTTAGATAGTTGCATAATCTGAACCCTGCGTTATCCTTCCAGATCTCAAGGTCAAGGAACACAATTTTTTCTTTGCTGAAATTCCAGGAAAGCTGAATGTTCTTAGTGTTGTTGTCAAGTTTTCGGACAAAAGAATCCAAGCTAGACTGATCCCCTTCCCAGATAATGAAAAGGTCATCTATGTACCTTTTGTAGCACACTAATTCCGGGGGGCGATGCTTGAACACTACGTCTTCCTCCCAGTGGGCCATAAAGAGATTGGCCACACTGGGAGCAAAACGAGCGCCCATGGCAACGCCCCTTTTCTGAAGAAAAAATTGGCGATTAAACCAAAAATAATTCTTGGCTAAACAAAAAGACAAACCCTTCAACAAAAACTGTTTATGTTTCTCCGGGAGGTCAGAAAACAAGGACAATGCCCATTGGACAGAAGATAGAGCATCTTCATGCCCAATTATGGTGTAAAGGGACCCTACGTCAGCTGTAACTAGAATACTAGAAGGGGAACAACTGACAGATTTGATGATTTGAATAATATGTTTTGTGTCTTTAAGGAAGGCTTCCGTTTTGAAAATGAGGGGTTGAAGAAAGTGGTCAATATATTGGCCCAACCTGGAGGAAATAGAGTCAATCCCATTTACTATGGACCTCCCAGGGGGAATATTAATATCCTTATGGATTTTTGGGAGGCAGTAAATGATAGGGGTTCTACAGAAGAGGGGATCCAGGTAGGAAGCCTCCTTCTTGTTAAGAACATTCTCCTTTTTACCTTCCTCTATTAGCCAGTGGAGCTCATCCTTATAGTCCAACATAGGATCCTTGTTCAAAATTTGGTAGGTGTCACGGTCCTCCAGTAACCTGTGAAGTTCTTCCAAGTATTTGGACTTATCTAAAATCACCAGACCACCTCCTTTGTCCGCTGGGCGGATGATGATATCATTCCTGGTTTCCAAGGATTTAATGCCCTGCCTAATAGGTAATGGGTCAACTGCCTTTCTGACTCTCATTTTATCCAGGTCATTGAATAACATATTCTTGAATACTTCAAGATACTTGCTATCAGCATTGAGAGGATTGAAAGTTGATTTATTGCGTAAATTAGAGTGGTTTGTAGAAAAAGGATACGATATACACACATTAAATAGTGAGGCTGAGAAGGTTCTTGCTATGGACAGAGCCTCCCTGATCTCTGATAGGGTCAAAAGCACCAGTTCAGATGTCTCCAATTTTAAAATGGTACTTAATTACAACATTCAGCACAAACAATTTGAAAAACTTGTTTCGAAGAATTGGTCAATTCTCAAACAGGATCGTGTGCTGGGTCCCCTGTTGCCTTCCCGCCCTATGTTCATTTATAAAAAAGCCCCATCTCTACGAGACCGTCTAGCCCCAGGGGTGGTGGATCCCCCCACACAATCAGAAAGTAGACTTTTTTCCTTCCTCTCAGGATTCTATGCCTGTGGGCGATGCACAGCATGTAAGCACTCTAAGTGCAATAATAAAAAACGCAAAAGTTTTAGGGCCACCTCCACATGTAAAGAATACAAAATAGATCAACTCATTACGTGTACCACAATTGGGGTTGTCTATATGCTACAGTGTGAGTGTGGCCTACAATACATTGGTAGGACATCTCGCCCCTTACATGTCCGTTTAGGGGAACATGTTAACAACATCAAGAAAGGCATAAAAACTCATAATGTTTCAAAACACTTTAAACTGGTACACAATCAAAATCCCAGGGGTTTGAGCTTCTGGGGTATTGAGAGAGTTAATAAACATTGGAGGGGGGGTAATTTTCTGCGTCAACTTAGTCGCAGAGAATCCCATTGGATTCACGAGACCAAGGCTCTTGTTCCGGGGGGCTTGAATGTCGAGTTTGATGTTAACTGCTTCATCTCTGACCGTTAGTGAAAGTTTTCTGTGTATTAATTTTTGATTTTAATATGTGCTTTTCATATTTGTATTCATGAATATGTCATTGGGTGACCTAGGATGATGAGCGGATGTGCAGGGTTTGCGTCCTTTTTATATATATATATGTTTTATATATATTTTATAAATAAATCACTTTTTAATTATCTTATACTTATATTTTTAAGGTGCTATTTCATATGCCTCAAGTTGTTTGGGGATATGTTGTTCCCAGTACAGTCAATATAGGTTTCCCATTAATGACCTATTATTATAAGTGTCCATGGTTTTCTATGGACATTGTTACTTCCTGGTTTCTTGGAGTACTTTGACCCTGGTCACCATGGTGATAGGTAAACACTTACGCCTATTGGTTGCCAGGGAGGAGCGGACTTGTATTTATATGGGTGTCATCACGCTCAGCCGTCGCCGCTGAGGAAGTCCCGCCCACTTTTAGGGACGTAACGCGTACGGCATCGTGTACATGTCCTGACCGTGACGTCACCCGCGCTCCGCTCGTCCATCCTGAATGGGACATCCATTGTATCTATTGCATCCACGCTGTTATCCTTCGCACTGGGGCACAGTGCACTATATTGTGAGTGTATTTTCGCTTATTTTTAATAAACCTGCTTGAGTACTATTCAGAGAGCACTAGATCCTTTTTAAATCTTTTACATGTGAATACTGCCTGGGTGTCCGCTATTTGAAGCCGCTGCTGCTGATACCTGATTGTGCATTCATCTCCTTTTGTTATTATCCCTGTGAGGGAACAGCCGTTTTGACCTGACTGATTCACTCAGGGGTCCATCCATTGAGGTGAGCGGCCATTATTACTGAAGGTGGAGGTCCATGTTTGTCACCACAGTCACCTTATTTATTCTCTCATGTCACTTTATTACTGGAGGAATCATTGGATTTTGCCTGCATCATACTTTTATTGGACTTTTTAGCTTTGTTTATTTTCATTTGTATGCGCTGTACTGCCTTTTTATATGTCATTGTATGGGATTTGATAAATTTACCCTCAGTACCACAGCTGATTTTTGTTAGGGTTTGGGGTTTGTGCTGGTTGATTCTGTTTACATTTGTCTACACAAAACCTGTCCTCAAATTCCGTCTACGTGTTGGAGAGATTGTGGGGATAATGCAACACATGCTCACATTTGATGGTTTTGCCCATGGATACGCCCGTTCTGGTTGACTGTTTTGCACTGGATTAAAGAAATTCAAGGTTGGGAAGTTCCTAATGACCCATGGTTTGTCCTATTTCATTGTACAGGCAAAACGGCAGGACCCTATAAAAAATCAATCACGCCACACCTTCATTACACCAATGGCTGGTGAAAATAGACAACACCTACTACATGGAAGATATGACTCTCACTCTTAGATAAGAGATATGGTCCTGCTGGTTTGCCTTTAAGTTCTCTACCGCATATGCGGAAATTATGTCTCAACCCTTGTAACTTGATCATAGTTCATAATTTACATAGATGAGCTTGGACCGAGGCAGATCTACTCCCCCTCCCACCTCTTCCCTTCCCTTCACCTTCCCCCTTTTTCTCTCTATCTTTTCCAATTTCTCACCTTTCTCTATTCTCTTCTCCCCATTTCTATTACATTGACTACAGATGTGTACCCTACATGTGACTGTATGTCGAGATGCAGATGCTGCCGATACCCCTGGGATGGTATATATACAGATATTTCTGGTATTCCGTTTAACCTCCATGTTATACCTGTTCGGCAAGGTTCCATATCGTTTATTGACGCTATATGTTAAGAAACATGATGTACACCTCTTTCTCTTTCATACTTAATAAAAATTTATTAAACAAAAAAAAAAAAACAGGAGGGACAGGATCAGGATCAGATGCGTAGGGTAACAGGATCAGGTACACAGGTTACAGGCTACAGGTTGCAGAATCAGGTTCACAGGTCACAGGTATGGATCAGGGCACAAGGAAGATACCAGGGCAATGAGAGCAATCAACAGCTGGGTATTTATATGAATGCCTGTAATTAGCCTCAAGTGACACCTGAACACAGGAGGTGCTGTCTACTCCACAGTGCTGGGAAACACCCACTGGTGTACACCTCTGTTACAGACAAAGGATCCAACAGTGCCACCAACAGGTGAATCCCTCCACTACAGATCTAGAGTGTTGGAAGACACCCACTGGTGGACAGTGGTACTGCAATCCAAGAGACCGACAGCACCACCAACGGGCGAACCCTTTCCTGACAAAGGGTGAGCATACATCTCTGCACTATGGACTGCAACCAAGGTAAGCCGTTACATAATGAACTGACCCTCATGGAGCTCGCAGAGATGTACAAGATGCTCACCTCCCTTGCTCAGCAAGTCTCCAGCCTGGGCCAGAACATTTCGGAGCAGCAGTAAGATGTCCGGTTGTTTAAAATTACAATACGCCCAGCCCTGGAACCAGCATGTCCTGAACCATTTGTTGTGATGCCTGAGAAGTTTGATGGTAACCACGCATCCTTGTGTTTTAGGATGGTTTGTGAGCTGTTGTTTGCTCTTAAGCCTAGGTCATATGCCACTGATAATATAAAGGTTTGCACTACTATCAACCTGCTCACTGGGCAAATCAAATCATGGGCTCATCAGCTACTACAGGAAAGGAGTCCAATTTTGGACAGCTGGAAAGCATTCATGTTTGCTCTGGACTCTCACATTACAGTTTCAAAGAAAACCAGGGTTCCCAAGTCTGATCCTAGTTCACGTGGCCTATGGGTACCCAGGGACAGGAATACCCTGTACAGATATGACTCCAAGCCTTTCCAGTACGTGCCAAGCCATGAAGCTCTAAATTTACAAAGTCTATACCCTCCTGATATACACACACTTACCCTGGAAGATGTAACCCATGGAGATCAGGGCCATCCGGTCCAAGCTGTCTAAAAGTGAAAGAGAGCAGAGGAGAGGCTGTGGTCTTTGTTTCTATTGTGGAGAAAGAGGTCACTTTATTTCTCTCTGCCCAACTCGCCCACCTCGGCCAAAGGATCTTCAAGTAGGTACTATTAGGATCCATCCTGCTACCCCTGCTTATCAGCCTGTCAACTGCCAAGGTTGCTGTAAGACCTGTCCAGGTTCAATGACACAAGTGGGTTGTCACATACCTGGTGGTGGAGCCCAGAGTGCAGGGAATGGCCTCTCGTGTGCCTCTGGCTCAAGAACCCCTGATAGAGGAAACAGGGACTCGAGAGCACAGTGGGCCACAAGCGCCTGGCAGGTGGCAGGTGTCTCTGTAGTACAACTGGAGCACTGGAACAGCGGACTGTAAGAAGATGCACCGGATAGATGTCAGGAACTCTGGAACCACTGGCTGTGAAGAGGAGCACTGTAGCAGGCAGGAACTCCGGAACAGCAGGCAGCAGGGAGGTGTTCTGTAGTTCAGCTGGAGCACAGGAACAGCAGGCTAAAAGAGGGTGCACTGGAACTCTGGCAGGAACACTGGAACCACTGGCTGTGAGAGGAAGCACTGTAGCAGGCAGGAACTCCGGAACAGCAGGCAGCAGGGAGGTGTTCTGTAGTTCAGCTGGAGCACGAGCAGAATCAGACAGGCCAGGTCAACACTGGCAGGCAAGCAGGTACCAAACGGAGGCAGAAGAGTAGTCAGGATACAGTCCGGATCGGCAACAGGCAGGCAGCGGATAACCGTAGGAAGAGGCAGGAGAATAGTCAAACGAGCCAGGGTCAGGAACTGGCAGCAAACAAGAGTAGTCAGGAACAGGCCGGGTAAACAGGAAGCAGGTAGGCAGGTATTCAGTTAGCTTAGGGTCATAGGGAATGCTGTAGACTGGACAGAAAGAAAGCATGCTGACAGGCTCCTTTAAATAGGCCTAATGGCGCCAAACGCTGTCACACTGCACGTCCGCGCGCATCCACGCGCACGCCTGTGTACCGATCGCACGTGCCCACTCGTACCATTGTGCACCCGCGTACATCCGTTCGTACTATCGTGCACCCGCATTCGTCCGTTCGCACCAACGCGCCTCCGCGCGCGTCCTCTGGCTCTATCAACAGTGGTTCTGTTAACCGATCCTCCACCAACGGCTGTGCTAACAGGACGCCTTTCATGACATTGCCCCCCCCAAGGGGCAGCCTCCGGATGCCCAACTGTGCCATCTTACTTGGGTGAGACCTTTTAAAGGCAAGAATCAGCCTCCTCGCATGGATGTTGGACTCTGGCTCCCAGGAGTTCTCCTCAGGCCCGTATCGCTTCCACTTTACCAAAAACTGGACTTGGTTACGTCTCTTCCTGCAATCCAGAATGGACTCAACCTCATATTCAGTTTCTCCGTCAATGATTACAGGTTCAGGGGGATCGACCCTCCGGTTGACAAAAGGATCAGGAACCGTGGGTTTGAGTAGGGCCGCGTGAAAGACCGGGTGGATCCGGAATGACTCCGGTAACTTCAGTTCATAGGCCACATTATTAATCTTCCTAAGAACTGGGAAGGGACCCAAAAATTTAGGGCCCAATTTCTTGGAAGGACGTGCCAATTTTAAATTCAAAGTAGACAGCCAGACCTGATCCCCGGGCTTCTCTTCTTGTCAAACACCTCTTTGTTGTAGTTCTGAGTCCTTGCCATAGTCTCCTGCAGAAGTTTATTATTTGACTCGAAGAAATTTAGATTCTCCTGAACAGCTGGTACTGGGCACTCTGGAATGTTACTGGACAGGAACAGGGGATGGAAGCCATAATTTGCAAAAAACGGTGATTGCTTCGTGGCGGAATGGAAAGAGTTGTTATAAGCAAATTCGGCAAGAGGTAGAAGCGGAGCCCAATCGTCCTGGGAGAAAGAAGAAAAGCAGCGCAGATACTGCTCTAGCGTCTGATTTGTTCTTTCCGTCTGGCCATTTGTTTGGGGGTGATAGGCAGAGGAGAAAGAAAGGTCAATTTTCAAAGATCCACAGAGCGCCTTCCAAAACTTGGAAGTAAATTGCACCCCCCGGTCTGAAGTAATGTTTGCAGGAATGCCATGAAGCCTCACCACTTCCCTGATAAATGTCCTTGCAGTCTCAGCAGCAGTAGGTGTGCCCTTCATTGGTAAGAAATGAGCCATTTTTGATAGTCTATCCACCACTACAAAGATTGTAGTATAGCCTTCAGAAGGTAGCAGCTCGACAATGAAATCCATGGAGATCATCCTCCATGGCTTCTCCGGGACGGGTAGTGGCTTCAACAGCCCCCAAGCCTTACATTTGCTGCCCTTGTTTTGAATGCAAGTGGCACATGCTTCCACATAGTCCCTGCAATCTTTCCTTAACTGCGGCCACCAGAATGTGCGTTGAAGGAGTTCAGACGTCTTGTGCACACCGAAGTGGCCGGCCAACATGTGGTCATGACAGGAACTAAGAACTGCCGCTCGCAACTCCTGGGGTACGAAGATCTTATCTTTGAACCAAAGAAGCTCATCTCTGGACTGTAGCGCTGAATCAGGTGGAGCAGAGGCATCCCTAGAAACTTGCTTGATCTGTGAGAGTAGATCCCCTTGGAGCAGCAGGAAGTTTCCTGAGGACAAGATGGTGTCTGGAGATGGAGATGCTTCAGGACCGTTGTACATGCGTGACAGTGCGTCGGGCTTGGTGTTCTTTGATCCGGGGCGATAGGTTATGTGGAATGAAAATCTGGTAAAGAAAAGTGCCCATCTGGCCTGTTGTGGTCTTAATCTCTTGGCAGTCTTTAAATATTCCAGATTCTTGTGATCTGTATAAACAAGAATTGGATGAGCTGCTCCCTCCAGGAGATATCGCCACTCCTCAAGTGCAGCTTTAATCGCCAACAATTTTCGATCGCCCACATCATAGTTCCTCTCTGCTTCGGATAATTTGCGAGAAAAGAAAGCGACTGGGTGCAAAAGAGCCCTAGGCCCCTGTCTCTGGGAAAGCACTGCACCAAGCGCTATTTCCGAGGCGTCTACTTCCAAAATGTATGGTTACGTGGAATCAGGGTGCTTTAAGACTGAGGCTGAAACAAACAGATCCTTTAGCATTGTGAAGGCCGCCTGAGCTTCAGTAGACCAATGGAACTGAAGGCCCTGCTTGGTTAACTTTGTAATGGGAGAAATGATGGTTGAGAATCCTTTGATGAATTTCCTGTAGAAATTTGCAAATCCTACAAAACGTTGGATTCCCTTCTTGTCGGTGGGAGCGGGCCAGTCCAGAATAGCAGAGACCTTCTGAGGGTCCATCTTAATACCCTCTACAGAGATAATTAGACCAAGGAACTGGATACTCTCTTGCTCAAAGACACATTTCTCAGGTTTGGCGTAGAGGCCATGTAGCCGAAGTCGGGTCAAGACATTTCTGACATGTTCACGATGCTCAGCTAAAGAAGAAGAAAAAATCAGGATATCATCTAAGTAGATAATAACAAACAGGTCAAGATAGTCTCTGAAGATGTCATTCACAAAGTGTTGAAATGTAGCAGGGGCATTGCACAGTCCAAAGGGCATGACTAAATATTCAAAGTGCCCAAATCGGGTACGGAAAGCTGTCTTCCATTCGTCTCCCCTACGAATGCGGACAAGGTTGTAGGCACCACGAAGATCCAACTTGGAGAACACTACTTCAGACCCTAGTCTTTGAAAAAATTCTGGCACCAAGGGCAAAGGGTATCGGTTCTTAATTGTGATTTTATTAAGTGCCCGATAATCCACACAAGGGCGTAGAGAATGGTCTTTCTTCTCCACAAAGAAGATTCCTGCTCCTGCCGGTGACGTGGAGTGTCGGATGAACCCTTTCTCTAGATTGTCATCAATTTAAGTCTTTAGTGCCCCTAGTTCTAGTTTTGACAAAGGAAAAATCCTCCCAAAAGGAATCTCTGCCCCTGGAAGAAGTTCAATTGGGCAATCGTATGGCCGGTCGGGAGGAAGGGTCTCAGCCCCCTTTTGACTGAAAACGTCCAAGAAGCTGTGGTAGGCTTCAGGTACAATTCCATGCATAGTAGGGAAGAAGGAGCATCGGTGACTTCTGGTAGACAGTGTTGCTGGCAGTAGGAGGATAAGAACTCAATCTTTCCCGAGGTCCAATCAGTTTGCGGGTTATGTGCCTTTAGCCACGGCATGCCTAGTATGACGGGGAATAGAGGAGACTCAATGACATCTAGACACAGTAGCTCTTGATGAGTTCCGGCAATGGTGGTATGCAGGGGTACAGTCTCCTGAGTTACTGGCCCTGATCTGAGGGTAGAGCCATCGGCCAAATATACAGAAAGTCCTTTCTCTCTGGGCTGATGGGGAATGTGATGTCTGGAAGCGAAGGACAAGTCTATGAAACCGCTGCAGGCCCCGGAATCAATGATAGCGCTGGTTGGTAAATTCCCTCCTGGGAGCTGTAAGAGAATCGGAACAGCCAGATGAGAAACATCATTCAGTACAGCAGGGGTAAGAGCAGGGGAAATAGAAAAGCACTCATGAAGCTTTGCCGGGCATGTCCGTACAAAATGTCCAGATTCCCCGCAGTACATGCACAGGTTACCAGCCCGACGGCATTGGCGCTCTTCAGGGGTAAGTGAAGGGCACAAGAGGCCCAACTGCATCGGTTCTGGAGTATCAGAGGCAACAGTGGTTGAAGCTGGAGAAGCAGAGTGGGAAGAACTGGGCACACAGGGCAACATCCAGACAGGACGAGAAGGACCAGAGGATCGCTCCGTACGCCGTTCCCTCGGGCGTCTGTCTATCTGGATAGAGAAGTCTATGAGACCCTCTAGAGTCTCTGGAATGCCCACTCAGGCCAGTTCGTCTTTTAGAGATTCTGAAAGGCCCAAACGGAACTGGTACCGTAAGGCAGCATTATTCCAGTTCGTGTCGGAACTCCAGCATCTGAATTCCAACACGTAGTCCTCCACAGGCCTGCGGCCTTGTTGTAGAGCATGCAGGGCTGCCTCTGCAGTGGCAGTTAATTGAGGATCCTCATATAGCGATGTCATGGCCTGAAAGAAGTCGTTTAAGGTGTCAAGTGAAGCATCCTTCTTCTCTAGAAGACGATGGGCCCAGGACTGGGGCTCGCCTGACAACAGCGAGATCACGAACCCCACTTTAGTAGCCTCCAGAGAAAAAGTCCTTGGCTGAAGGGCGAAAAAGAGTTCAGATGAATTACGAAAAGTCCTGAATTTACTCCGGTTACCCGAACATCTTTCAGGCGTGGGGACCCTGGGTTCAGGCGGCATAATCACCACTGAGGGTGCAGCATGAGTCCCGGAAGCAGGGGGTGAGGATGCTGCTAAAGCTTGGATTCGGCCTTCCAGATGGGTATAGCCCTCTTGTAGGCTTTTTACTGCTTGGGTAAGTCCAGCAAGATGACGGCAGAGCTCGTCCATAGGAGAGGCTCCCTGCGTGGGCTCGGACATGGCTGTCCGGTACTGTCACATACCTGGTGGTGGAGCCCAGAGTGCAGGGAATGGCCTCTCGTGTGCCTCTGGCTCAAGAACCCCTGATAGAGGAAACAGGGACTCAAGAGCAAAGTGGGCCACAAGCGCCTGGCAGGTGGCAGGTGTCTCTGTAGTACAACTGGAGCACTGGAACAGCGGACTGTAAGAAGATGCACCGGATAGATGTCAGGAACACTGGAACCACTGGCTGTGAAGAGGAGCACTGTAGCAGGCAGGAACTCCGGAACAGCAGGCAGCAGGGAGGTGTTCTGTAGTTCAGCTGGAGCACAGGAACAGCAGGCTGTAAGAGGGTGCACTGGAACTCTGGCAGGAACACTGGAACCACTGGCTGTGAGAGGAAGCACTGTAGCAGGCAGGAACTCCGGAAGAGCAGGTAGCAGGGAGGTGTTCTGTAGTTCAGCTGGAGCACAGGAACAGCAGGCTGTAAGAGGGTGCACTGGAACTCTGGCAGGAACACTGGAACCACTGGCTGTGAGAGGAAGCACTGTAGCAGGCAGGAACTCCGGAACAGCAGGCAGCAGGGAGGTGTTCTGTAGTTCAGCTGGAGCACAGGAACAGCAGGCTGTAAGAGGGTGCACTGGAACTCTGGCAGGAACACTGGAACCACTGGCTGTGAGAGGAAGCACTGTAGCAGGCAGGAACTCCGGAACAGCAGGCAGCAGGGAGGTGTTCTGTAGTTCAGATGGAGCACGAGCAGAATCAGACAGGCCGGGTCAACACTGGTGGGCAAGCAGGTACGAAATGGAGGCAGTAGAGTAGTCAGAACACAGTCCGGATCAGCAACAGGCAGGCAGCGGATAACCGTAGGAAGAGGCAGGAGAATAGTCAAACGAGCCGGGGTCAGGGACTGGCAGCAAACAGGAGTAGTCAGGAACAGGCCGGGTAAACAGGAAGCAGGTAGGCAGGTATTCAGGTAGCTTAGGGTCACAGGGAACGCTGTAGACTGGAAAGCAAGAAAGCATGCTGACAGGCTCCTTTAAATAGGCCTAATGGCGCCAAACGCTGTCACACTGCGCATCCGCGCGCACTCGTGCACACCTGTGTACCAATCGCACGTGCCCGCTCGTACCATCGTGCACCAGCGTACACCCGTTCGTACTAGCGCGCACCCGCATGCGTCTGTTCGCACCAACGCGCCTCCGCGCACGTCCTCTGGCTCTATCAACAGTGGTTCTGTTAACCGATCTTCCGCCGACGGCTGTGCTAACAGGACGCCTTTTATGACATGGGTACCCAGACTATGGTGGTTAACGATACTGGTGTCCCTCAAGAATCCATAACCAATACACCTGATATGCTCCTACCATCTGGTCTAGAGGCAACTATGCAACCTTCTGACAACAAACCAGTTCCTGCAGTCATCCCAAGCTCCATAGTGGTAAGTGTAGAAATATCATCCTGTCCTGCCAAGGAAATTTTATCACCTGACTGCACATATGCCTCAAATGGCACCATAGTCCGTAAGCAGGAACTGGAGATGTTTGAAAAAGCTTTACAAGCGACAAAAGTCTCCCCTGCAAGAATGTCTAAAGCAACAATGCCCAAAGGGAATAAGGAAAGTCTTCTAACACTATTGTCAGTACATATGGTATGGATGCCTATGACAAACTACCTGTTCACGCCCAGAGGGTGTTTCTAAGGGGGGGAACTGTCACAGTCCCTACCCTGCCATGCAGACGGCCAGGTGTAGTCATGCCCCAAGTGGCTCAAGGAGGTATTGAACCCATGAGGTTCCGTTTACTGCTCCTGTTGCTTTGCCTCTGAGCCACACTTCAGTTCATTATGTATGTACTTACCTTGGTTGGAGTCCATAGTGCAGAGATGTATGCTCACCCCATACACACAGACCACAGTAAAAAGGTAAACGGCTACCTGGGCTGTGAATCTGTGCACGGGGGCTTGACAGGGTATATACCAAAGGATTGTCGAGGTGAAGCTGTAGTCAGGGATTCCAGAAGTCAGAGTTAGAGATGAACAGAGCCAGGGTCAGAAGCCGGGGTCAGTCTTGGAACACTGCAACTTGAAAACAAGAACACAGGAACACAGGAACCTTTGGCAATAAGAGATAATCTCTGCACTATGGACTCCAACAAGGTAATCCGTTACACTTCCAGGGCAGACAGACACAATAAAACAATGGAACACAACCACACCCCAAACAATCCTAGCAAAAGAGTCCGACAGCATGAGACAACAGACAATATATACATATATACAATATTCCAGTGTGGCTGTACAGCGAGCCCGACTAGCACAGATCAGAATGGAGTTCTCAGGCACCCTACCCAAAGTGACTCCCGTCACAGCTGTGTTGGTCCTTTTGAGGGTCTTGTCCTGAGGTGAGCGAGTATTTCACCTGGTGACAGAGCTCTCTTTTTATATGGTGGAGCACATATTGAAATATGAAGTTGCACTAGAGCACTTTATGTGTGGACGTTTGGAACTTTATTTACCTAATATGTGCTTATGTATTTTTCAATGTATTGTTACCCAATATTTATGGAAGTCACTATTTTTTGTATTTTCAATTGATTGGGTGATTGGTTGTTCACTATTTGGCAGCGCTAACTTTAATCCTTACCGATTTAACCATCTATAGTTGTTTAACCACTTCAGCCCCGGAAGATTAGGCTGCTCAATGACCAGAGCACTTTTTACAATATGGCACTGCACTGTTTTAACTGGTAATTGCGCGGTCATACAATGTTGTACCCAAATGAAATTTGCGTGCTTTTTTCCCACAAATAGAGCTTTCCTTTGATGGTATTTGATTGCCTCTGCGATTTTTATTTTTTGCGATAAAAACGGAAAAAGACCGAAAATTTCGAAAAAAAATGATATTTTCTACTTTTTTGTTATTAGAAAAATCCAATAAACTCAATTTTAGTCATACATTTAGACCAAAATGTATTCAGCCACATGTCTTTGGTAAAAAAATGTCAATAAGCGTATATTTATTGGTTTGCGCAAAAGATATAGCGTCTACAAACTAAGGTACATTTTCTGGAATTTACGCAGCTTTTAGTTTATGACTGCCTATCTCATTTCTTGAGGTGCTAAAATGGCAGGGCAGTACAACCTCCCCCAAATGACCCCATTTTGGAAAGTATACACCCCAAGGAAATTACTGAGAGGCTTGTTGAGTCTATTGAATATTTTATTTTTTGTCACAAGTAATTGAAAAATTACAAAATAAATAAATAATTAAATAAAAAAATACATTACACAAAGTTGTCACTAAATGACATATTGCTCACACATGCCATGGTTATATGTGGAATTACACCCCAAAATACATTATGCTGCTTCTCCTGAGTATGGAGATACCATGTGTGTGAGACTTTTTGGGAGCCTAGCTGCGTTCAGGACCCCGAAAACCAAGCACCGCCTTCAGGATTTTTAAGGGCAGAAATTTTTGATTTCACTCCTCATTACCTATTACAGTTTTGAAGGTCATAAAATGCCCAGATAGCACAAACCCCCCCAAAAAATACCTTATTTTGTAAAGTAGACATCCCAAGCTATTTGCTGAGTCACATATGCCCATGGCATGTTTGAGCAATATATCATTTAGACGACTTTGTGCAAAAAAAAAAAAAAAATAGTAAATTTATCACAACTTGTGCCAAAATATAAAATATTCCATGGACTCAACATGCCTATCAGCAAATAACTTGGGATGTCTACTTTCCATAAGGGGTCATTTGGAGCGGGGGGGGGGGGGGGGTTGAACTATCTTGGCATTTTATGCACAACATTTAGAAGCTTCTGTCACACATCACCCACTCTTCTAACCACTTGAAGACAAAGCCCTTTCTGACACTTTTTGTTTACATATTTTTATTTTGCAAGAAAATTACTTTGAACCCCCAAACATTCTATATTTTTTTAAAGAAAGGGCCCTGCAGATTAAAATGGTGGGTGTTGCAATTTTTTTTATTATTATTTATTTAGTTTTATATTTTATTTTTAAACTGTTCCTTTCATTTTTTTTTTAAATCATTTTTATTGTTATCTCAGGGAATGTAAATATCCCCTATGATAGCAATAGTTAGTGACAGATACTCTTTTTTTTAAAAAAAATTGGGGTTTATTAGACCCTAGATATTTCCTTTGCCCTCAAAGCATCTGACCACACCAAGATCGGAGTGATAAAATGCTTTCCCAATTTCCCAATAGTGCTGTTTATATCTGGCAAAAGTCATGCAATGCTCATAGCTTCCGGTTTCTTAGGCCATAGAGATGATTGGAGCCATTCTGGTCTCTGATCAGCTCTATGGTCAGCTGGTGAAACCACTGAATGCATTCTCGGGTTCCCTGTTGGGACAGGAGAGCCCGAGAAAACCATGGAAGACGGTCCTTCCCACTGCTTGTAAAAGCAGTCTAGATGTTAATTAGCCACTAGGATTGCTTTTACATGAAAGCTGACTGCTGGCTGATAAGAATGATACCAAGATGATACCTAAACATGCAGGCATCATTCTGGTATAACCACTCAAAGTCCTGCAACATATCAATACGTCGCTGGTCCTTGTTGGGCATATATTGTAATGTTCTGTGGGCTGCACGAAAAAAAAGAGATTGATTGGTGGGTATGCTCATCATTAGAATACCGCCCTTCATCCACCCACTTCTAATGATGGGCATACATGCACAATTTTTTTATTTGTGGTGGTGAAATCACCTCCTACAGCGCTGGAGTCGCTGATTTATGTATCGTGGGAGCAAACGCTGTTGCTGTCAAGATAAATAAATCAGTGCTGCAGCTGAATGGCGTACCTGCTAAGCAAATCATGGTTAACAATAAAACAAAGTAACATTACAGTATAATGCCGCGTACACACGGTCGGACTTTTCGTCTACAAAAGTCCGACGGACTAAAGCTGGCTGACAATCCTATCGTGTGTGGGCTTCCCCGGACCTTCAGCGGACTTTCAGCGGACTTTTGCAGCCTCAAATCTGACGGACTTTAGATTTGAAACATGCTTCAAATCTTTAAGTCGTAACTACGCCGGACCCAGAAATCCGCTCGTCTGTATGCTAGTCAGACGGACAAAAAAACGACGCATGCTCATAAGCAAAAACTAAACGGAAGCACTCGGTCTAGTAAAACTAGTGTTCGTATTGTAGGTAGCACATTCCTCACGCTGCAAAATCTGTGATCGTTGAATGCAGCGCATTAATGTCTTCTTTAATAATGCTATAAGAACGAAGATGTTTTGCTGTTCATATTAAAACAGAATTCTCCCAAACTGATTTCTGGATTCTTTTTCTCTTTGATCTCATGAATGATATAGTATTCTTTTTAAAAACAATGTCTCCATACTAATAATAATTTTTACACTTGTTTTTTTTTTTTTGGTGGAGTCATCTTTTATTTTAGATTTTCTCCAGATGTTTATTTTATGATTGTTGTCGAACTTATTTTATCTTTATCTAGCTTCTTTTTTTTTTTGTTTGTGTTTGTAAAGTTACCACAAAGAACCATTTTTTTTTTCTTTTTTTTGTGTTTGTAAAGTTACCACAAAGAACCATTTTTTTGTTTTTTTTTAATTTTTTTTTAGTTTTTTATTTCTTAAATTGAACACAAATACATTTTGATTTCATTTTTGTTTGTTTTTAACCACCTCAATACTGGGCACTTTCACCCCCTTCCTTCCCAGACCAATTTTCAGCTTTCAGTGCTCTCTCACTTTGAATGACAATTACTCAGTCATGCTACACTGTACCCAAATGAAATTTTTATCATTTTGTTCACACAAATAGAGCTTTCTTTTGGTGGTATTTATTCACCACTTCATTTTTTATTTTTTGTGATATAAGCGAAAAAAGAGCGAATATTTTGAAAAAAAAACAAAATTTTCTACTTTCTCTTTTAAAAGAAACCAAAAAAATTTAATTTTGTCGAAAATTTAGGCAAAAATGTATTCTACCACATGTCTTTGGTAAAAAAAATCCTGATAATTGTATGATCATTGGTTTGTGTGAAAGTTATAGAGTCTACAAGCCATGCTACGCATTATTGAAAATGTATCAATCCTAATGCACTGATGGCCTAATGCACTGATCTCATTTCTTGAGGCCCTAAAATGTCAGGACAGTACAATAACCCCCCAAAAGACCCCTTTTTGGAAAGAAGACAGTCTGAGGTATTTAGTAAGAGGCATAGTGAATTTTTTGAAGTTGAAATTTTTTCCCCACAATGCTTTGGAAAATTAAGAAATATAGATTTTTTTTTTTTCTTCACTAAATTGTCATATTTACAAGTTATTTCTCACACACAGTGCAGGCATAATTGCAATTACACCCCAAAATACATTCTGCTATTCGTCCTGAGTATGGCGATACCCCATGTGTGAGACTTTTCCACAGCCTGGCCACATACAGAGGCCCAACATCCATATAGCACCATCAGGCGTTCTAAAGGCATAAATTACACATTTCATTTTCTGAGTACCTATCACATTTTTGAAGGCCCTGGAGCACCAGGACAATGGAATTACCCACAAAATGACCCCATTTTGGAAAGAAAACAACACAATGTATATTCTATGAGGCATACTGAGTCTTTTGAACATGTCATTTCTTCCCACAAGTTTTTGGAAAATGTGGAAAGAAAATGAAAACCTATTTTTTTCTCACAAAGTTGTCAATTTAGAAGATCTTTCTAACACATAGCATGTACATAGCCAAAATGACACCCCAAAATACATTCTGCTATTTGTCCTGAGGATGGCGATACCCCATGTGTGAGACTTTTCCACAGCCTGGCCACATACAGAGGCCCAACATCCATATAGCACCATCAGGCGTTCTAAAGGCATAAATTACACATTTCATTTTCTGAGTACCTATCACATTTTTGAAGGCCCTGGAGCACCAGGACAATGGAATTACCCACAAAATGACCCCATTTTGGAAAGAAAACAACACAATGTATATTCTATGAGGCATACTGAGTCTTTTGAACATGTCATTTCTTCCCACAAGTTTTTGGAAAATGTGGAAAGAAAATGAAAACCTATTTTTTTCTCACAAAGTTGTCAATTTAGAAGATCTTTCTAACACATAGCATATACATAGCCAAAATGACACCCCAAAATACATTCTGCTATTCGTCCTGAGAATGGCGATACCCCATGTGTGAGACTTTTCCACAGCCTGGCCACATACAGAGACCCAACATCCATATAGCACCATCAGGCGTTCTAAAGGCATAAATTACACATTTCATTTCCTGAGTACCTATCACATTTTTGAAGGCCCTGGAGCATCAGGACAATGGAATTACCCACAAAATGACCCCATTTTGGAAAGAAAACAACCCAATGTATATTCTATGAGGCATACTGAGTCTTTTGAACATGTCATTTCTTTCCACAAGTTTTTGGAAATAGTGGAAAGAAAATGAAAACCTATTTTTTTCTCACAAAGTTGTCAATTTAGAAGATCTTTCTAACACATAGCATGTACATAGCCAAAATGACACCCCAAAATACATTCTGCTATTCGTCCTGAGTATGGTGATACCCCATGTGTGAGACTTTTTTACAGCCTGGCCACATACAGAGGCCCAACATCCATATAGCACCATCAGGCGTTCTAAAGGCATAAATTACACATTTCATTTCCTGAGTACCTATCACATTTTTGAAGGCCCTGGAGCACCAGGACAATGGAATTACCCTCAAAATGACCCCATTTTGGAAAGAAAACAACCCAATGTATATTCTATGAGGCATAATGAGTCTTTTGAACATGTCATTTCTTTCCACAAGTTTTTGGAAAATGTGGAAAGAAAATGAAAACCTATTTTTTTCTCACAAAATTGTCAATTTAGAAGATCTTTCTAACACATAGCATGTACATAGCCAAAATGACACCCCAAAATACATTCTGCTACTCGTCCTGAGTGTGACGATACCCCATGTGTGAGACTTTTCCACAGCCTGGCCACATACAGAGGCCCAACATCCATATAGCACCATCAGGCGTTCTAAAGGCATAAATTACACATTTCATTTCCTGAGTACCTATCACATTTTTGAAGGCCCTGGAGCACCAGGACAATGGAATTACCCACAAAATGACCCCATTTTGGAAAGAAAACAACCCAATGTATATTCTATGAGGCATAATGAGTCTTTTTAACATGTAATTTCTTTCCACAAGTTTTTGGAAAATGTGGAAAGAAAATGAAAACCTATTTTTTTTCTCACAAAGTTGTCAATTTAGAAGATCTTTCTTACACATAGCATGTACATAGCCAAAATGACATCCCAAAATACATTCTGCCACTCGTCCTGAGTATGGCGATACCCCATGTGTGAGACTTTTCCACTACCTGGCCACATACAGAGGCCCAACATGCAAGTAGCACCTCCAGGCTTCTAACACATAGCATGTACACACCAAGAATTACACCCCAAAATACATTCTGCTGAGCAAAAGGTAAAAAAAAAAAGCTCACCTGTGGTTTTAGCAGGCAGGAATACCGTTCCAGAGCAGCCAAAGCATTTGTCCAGACAGCCAAAGGAAATGTCCAGGAATTGTCCAGGCAGCAGACAGATATGGAAAAGTATGAACATGGTTCAGTACAGTCCAAGGTTTAGCAGGCAGTTCGGGTAACAGGCATAGGCATGGCCAGTCCAGGTGGTAGGCAAAGGCATGGCAAGGTCATGTGGCAGGCAAATGCATGGCAAGGTCATGTGGCAGGCAAAAGGCATGGCCAGTTCAGGTGGCAGCAGGCAGCACTTTGTACATTGGGCCTTGGTCAGGTAAGACCTGAGGACAGGGGTAGAGGCTTCTTCCCACCCAAATCTCTACGAAGCCTCCGAGTCTCCAGACACTAATCCGAGAAAACTAAAAACCCGGAGAAAAATGTTTTCTCCACTCGGAAAACCTTTTCTGGAGCCCCTCACATATGTGAGACCCCTATGCTGTACAGTGGCAGGGCAAATGATCAGTTCAGGAGGCAGGCAAAAATCATGGTCATTTAACAGTCCGGGTCAATTCACGTTGAAGGCAGAAAGATGTTTGGCAGAGGCATAGTCGTTAACAGTCCGGGTCAATTTACGTTGAAGGCAGAAACATGTTTGGCAGAGGCATAGTCGTTAACAGTCCGGGTCATTCACAGAAATGGCAGATAGTGGAAAAAAATCACCTTCACTGTACTAATAGTGTAGTGAAGTATGATAGCTCCGATAGCATGTTCCAATACAGAGCCCTGGCTCGGAGGGACATTCGGGACAGTAGTATCGGGTGTCACGGCGAATTCCTCTACTTGCACATACACGACATTTTTTTTGGGGTTTGCGACCTGTTTGGGTAAGAGGGAGGATTTCGGGAAAGTGCCTTTCATGGAGTCTGGCTAACGCATCGGAGCGAATTAGTTGAGGGGCTTGGCCTTGGGGATAGAGAAGGGCTGTGAAAACTTCTTCTTGGAATTTTAGATAGGGTAGGGAACTTTGGGTGCACTTAGAAAAAATGATATAGGAATTAAATAGGGCAAGTTGCATCAAATAAATGGCGACTTTCTTGTACCAAAATAGTGATCTCCTGGTGGCCAAGTAGGGCTGCATCATCTGGTCGTTCATATCCACCCCCCCATGTATAGGTTGTACTCATGCACACATTTTGGCTTCTGTATGGGGCCTCCTCTTCTCTGAAGTTCCACCAAGGTGTCGTCATGTATTGTTGAAAGGATGTAGACATCTCTTTTTTTATCTCTCCACTTCACCGCTAGTACTTCTTCAGTTCGCATACTGGCCATTTCACCCTTCCTTAATTTCTTGGTGACCAATCTTTGTGGGAAGCCTTTGCGGTTGGTCCGTGCTGTCCCACAGGCCACAGTGTTCTTCAGGTACAAATGGCGGAAAAGTGGGAGACTAGTGTAGAAATTGTCTACGTAAAGGTGGTAACCTTTCCCAAGTAATGGTTGGATCAGCTGCCAGACAATTTTGCCACTTGTTCCCATGTAGGTAGGGCATCCAGGGGGGTTTAGCTGTCTGTCTTTTCCCTCATAAATCATAAAATCATATGTGTAACCCGTGGCCCTGTCACACACCTTATAAAATTTTACCCCACGTCTGGCTCTTTTACTGGGGAGGTATTGTTTTATTCCCAGTCTTCCGGTGAAGTGCACCAGGGATTCATCCACACATATGTTTCTATCAGGGGTAAACATCTCCTTGAAGCTGGCGCAAAAAAAATTGATTAGGGGCCGAATTTTGAATAACTTATCGTAACTGGGATGATTTCGAGGGAGGCATTGGGCATTGTTATTGAAGTGTAAAAATCTCATGATCATCTCATAACAGGTTCTGGGCATAAATGACGAATAGATCGGCATGTGGTGGATAGGTTGGGTAGACCAGTAGGAATGGAGTTCATTTTTTTTTTGTCAGCCCCATGTTGAGGGTTAGGCCAAGGAAAATTTTAAATTCTTCTACGGTGAGGGGTTTCCAAACAAAAGGATGGGCATATGAGGAACTGGGATTGTTGGCTATGTGTTGGCTGGCGTATAGATTACATTGCTCCACAATGTAGGTTAGGAGTTCATTGGTAAAAAATAAATGAAAATAATAAAGTGGGGTTACATTTTCCGTCTGCATCTGAGGGCCTGGCTGGGCTGTGAAAAGGGGTATTACAGGTTCTACTGATGTATCGGGCAGCCATGTTGGATACAGTAGAACATCTGGGAGGCTAGTATGGGCACTGCCTCGTTGATGGGATCCGTTGCTAGCATCTGGCCTATCTTCTAGGAAGGTTGCAGAAGTGCTGGTGGATGCCCGCCTATCCCGAAGTGCTGCGCTGCTGGTGGATGCCTGCTGGTGGATGCCCTGGAGTGCTGCGCTACTGGTGGATGCCTGCATGTCATCCTGGAGTGCTGGGCTGCTGGTGGATGCCTGCATATCATCCTGGAGTGCTGCGCTGCTGGTGGATGCCTGCTGGTGGATGCCCTGGAGTGCTGCGCTGCTGGTGAATGCCTCCTCCTGCTCATTTCTCCTGATTCTCCTTGTTAGGATTGTATCTTCCTCTGTTTCCAACTCGGAGCCACTGCTTTCCACTGGCTCATAGTCACTATCCGAGTCTGACGGAGAGAATTCCCCGCTACTCTCGTCCGACATACTCTGGAGTATTTGGAGAGCCTCCTCTGCGCTGTAAGACCTTTTTGTCATGTTGGCGGGCAGATGTGTCAGATGGCAGGCGGCAGATGTGCCAGATGGTGGGCGGCTGTGCCAGATGGTGGGTGGCAGATGTGCCTGATCGTGGGCAGATGGCGGCTGGCAGATGTGCCTAATGGCGGGCGGGCAGATGTGCCTGATGATGGTGGGCGGCTGATGTGTCAGCTGTTGACGGGCTGATGTGTCAGCTGATGACGGGCTGATGTGTCAGCTGATGACGGTGTCAGATGGCGGGCGACAGATGTGCCTGATGGCGGGCGGCAGATGTGCCTGATGACTGGCGGGCAGATGTGCCTGATGACTGGCGGGCAGATGTGCCTGATGACTGGCGGGCAGATGTGCCTGATGGCAGGCGGGCAGATGTGCCTGATGGCAGGCGGGCAGATGTGCCTGATGACTGGCGGGCAGATGTGCCTGATGGCAGGCAGGCAGATGTGCCTGATGATGGTGGGCAGCTGATGTGTCAGCTGTTGACGGGCTGATGTGTCAGCTGATGACGGGCTGATGTGTTAGCTGTTGACGGTGTCAGATGTGCCTGATGGTGGGCTACAGATGTGCCTGATGACTGGCGGGCAAATGTGCCTGATGACTGGCGGGCAGATGTGCCTGATGACTGGCGGGCAGATGTGCCTGATGACTGGCGGGCAGATGTGCCTGATGACTGGCGGGCAGATGTGCCTGATGGCAGGCGGGCAGATGTGCCTGATGGCGGGCAGATGTGCCTGATGGCAGGCGGGCAGATGTGCCTGATGACGACGGGCTGATGTGCCGGCTGTTGGCGGACAGATGTGCCCGCTGTTGGCGGACAGATGTGCCAGTTGTTGACGGGCAGATGTTCACTGACAGGTGTTTTCACTGTTTGGGGACACTGTGTTTTGGGGACACTGTGTTTTGGGGACACTAGCTGGGTGATCAGTGGGTAAACAGCAGACAAACAGCTTTATTACTCACTGATCTCCTGGCTGCAGCACAGATCTCTCTTCCTCTCCTCACTGACAGGCTCTGTGTGAGGAGAGGAAGAGATGAGAGCAGTTACTACGCTCTCTATTTACATTACATGACGACTGTGATTGGACACAGTCGTCATGTGATCAGGAGGGCCAATCACAGGGCCCTCCTGTGTTGTGCTGTCTCTGGGGGACACAGGCAGATCGGGATCGCGCCGCTGCGCGGGCACGTGGCGGCGCGATCTCCTGTCATCTGCCACCCCCTCCCCCTTGTTTACTATACGATGGCTGTGATTACACACAGCCATCGTGCGGATCAGGAGGGCAAATCACATTGCCCTCCTGCCGCTCTGAGATGCGGCGTGTCCGAGTGACATGCGCGCATCGGGATTGCGCGGCTGCGCGGGAGCGCGCCCGCGTGATCCCGCTCCTTCTGAAGGACGTTCGGGAACGTCCAGTCAGAAGGAGGGAGCTCCCACCCGGCCGTATATGTGCAGTGGCCGGGTGGGAAGTGGTTAATGTTGTTTGTTTTAACTTACCACAAAGAACCATTTTTTTGTTTATTGTGTTTTTTTTTCTTTTGTATATAAAGTTAACACAAAGAACCATTTTTGGTTATGTATCATTTTTTTTTAAAGTTACCACTAGAACATTATTAATGTATTTTTTGTGTGTTTTTGCAACCTCAAGGAGATTGTTGTCCCTTGTTAATTTGACATTGTGTCTAAATCAATGATTTAAAAAAAAACACATAAAGTCTTTTCATAAACTCAAATATCCATTTATTCATGGTCTAAATAAAATAAAGAGGAAGTCAACGCTGGAAAAAGTCTGTGGACAAGAAAATTGGGATCTTGAGGAGTCCATATAAGAGGGAGCACAATCTGGTCCAGGAATCCCAGAGATCAACAGCAGCAGCAGATGATATAGATGTCCCCAGACTGTGGTACTACAACAGCCTGCATCTTCTGTCAGACCAGACTGAACCCAGGTCATCACTTTCTTCTCTTCCCTGCAGCCTTTCCTCCACGCTGCCCTGCACCCTTCCCTGCAGCTTTC